>NC_056743.1:93115740-93329743 GCF_019279795.1 Protopterus annectens
CAGAGGAAATGGAAACCTGATCAGAGGAATCATATTCAGTGTCTTGCCTAGGCCTCTTATCAGGAGGGGGATGGGAACCCCTGATCAAAGTAATTAGGTAAACAGGTCTTCGGACATTTTGAGCATCTGTTCTTAGCCATAGAAGTCTGTCCTGGAGAATGCTGTACTGGTTTCCTTGTCTTTAAAACTGTTTTAGACTTTGTCTTGGATGCTGAAGTAGACTTTATATAAAGTTGTGCAGGTCTGAAGACACCCTCAGAAGCCGATGCCTGCTCAGCGGCTCTGGACCCATCTGAGGGATTCATTTCCGAAGGGCCAATACCTTGAGTATCCAGAGGGCTAGCTGTCTCCACGTGGGAGTCGGAGGCAGCCTGTGGCTCTCAGGTAGCGGGAGTCAGGGGCTGTGAAAGCGCCTCACTGAGCACCGGCGAACCGGCGACTGGCCTAGAAGAGGCTTCGTCGACAGTTTTGGACCTCGGATGCCTGTCCTTGTCTTTATTCTTGAGTTTTTTATGAATTCCGGTCGTCAGTTGTTCCAACGGCATTATATAGTTACACCTTCTGCCAAAATAATGAAAAGCAAAATTGTACCAACGCTTAATAGTGCTTTGGTTAAATCTAGCACAAAACCGACAACTAGCAACGTCGTGGTCAGGGCCTAGGCTAGGTATACAGTAAGAATGAAAATCCTTATGAGGTACTTGCTTCCCACAAGAAATACAATTGTTAGCTTTTTCTGACATCGGTCTGGAGCAAGAAAAATGTTTCCCCAATGGGGTACTTAGCGACTTCGGATCTGAAATTCGATTTCGAAAATCTCAGGAGTCGGCCGACCGGCACTTGCGAACTGCTTTTGCTTCGGGCACCGCGGGCAAGAAAGACTGGAGAAAATGGCGTCAGCTGCATCTTTTATACCCCTGGCGCACTGATGTCAGGGAAGAGGCGACAGCAACAGACGCCGGACCAGGACTTTGGAATTCAGGCCAACTGCAGGTAGCCTGTCAGCAGGATAACCCAAGTGTAATAACTGCAACAGTGAAACACGATGAACATAACTTTTCTGAAATGATCCACAGTAATCCTTTGAGAGAGTTTCAGACTCTGGGATTAGTGGAATTTCCATAAACATAGCTGGGTCTGAGTGGGCTTGCTCAATGTGGATTAGATGACAATGATGTTTGGTGTTGTTTCTTAGTTTTCTGACATAGCTGAATTACAGTTTAATTATCCTTTGTTTCTGTTGCTACACTGATCTTTCTTAATGGTGATTTTAGCACTTTTGAGTTTACTTATGTTGCTCTTTAGATGGACCAATTCCAACTTCCAGGGCGCATGTAGTAAAAAATGTTTTCTCTTTTACTGTAGAATTTATGTGAGTAAATCACCAAAGTAGTTTATTTTTAAATGTCCCATTACATTTGGTCCTATTATGAACTGCTGGGTTTATACTTCTTAACCATGAATAAAACAGAGTTAAAAGTGGCGCCTGTGGATGCATTCACTGGTGGAGGTAGTGCAACAGAATATTGAAAGCTCATTGTGGAGTTAAGACATTTGCTTATTTTAACTCTCTCAACTCAGGAGTGTCCACTACAAAGATGCTTGTAGTTGTGATAGAAAAGACCACTGCTTTGTGAATGGCTATAACTATGGACGTAGATACAACTGGCAGGGTGTATTACATCTGGAGAGTAAGTTGACTATATGTGCCAGGGATGTTGCACTTAAGTCAAGGAACCGCTGGGTATGTTTACCATTAGGGATATATGTCTTCCAATTAACTGGGTAACCAAACTTCCCCATCATTAAAGTATTGCAATATATGAGAAATCCAACTAGCACACTTAGAAATGTTTAATAAATGAAGGACGTCATGGAAAGTGATCTACAGTAGGCTACAAAGTGGTAATTCATCTTGCTTGTAGTGAACTGGAATCAAGTTATGAATGAGTTTCGTGTAGAATATACATAGAGATAATACGGTCTCTAACCAATACCAACACATACTCCACAAGCTGCCCACAAATCATAAAGTGTGACTGAATCTGAACCATACACTACAGAAAGTGCTACATTTGCAATAAAACCACATCTCTGGTCCTACTTAAATATGGATTAAAGCTGAAAGAGAACCTTGAGATCAGGAAGCTTTTAACTTAGATTTCTGGCACTGAATACAGCGATCCTGACAATTATACTGAGATGCTTTTCCTACGTTAGGTTGCCAACGATAACTTTTCCTATTTAAAAAAATATATATATGGTTGTAGTAAAGGCTTGGGTCAGTATGCAAAAAGCAGAGGAGTAGAAGCCATTTGGAGCCCGGGACTAAACCTTCATTTGACCCCCCAACCTACAAAGCAAAAAAAAATTTTTTTTGAACAGGGGTGGGAAAAATGCCTTCACAACAGCTTTTCAGAAAAACAATGATCAAGAGGCTCAAAAACATGTCCAAACAAGATGTTTTATTGAAAGTTTAACACATTTTCATTTCATGAAATTTGTGGTTTTCTGTCACTGAGCTCATTAAATAATGACATACATTTGTGTTTCAGACATCATCTCCATCCTGTTACTCTAGCAACTTTCTAAGTTTAAACTGTGACAGCAGTACTTAAAACCTGACCCTATTTTTTGGGCCTTGGACACCATTATTTTAGGCTTTGTCTAGATTTCTTATGCTAAGAGGTTGAGAAGTATGCCCTCCTGACACTGTTTTTATTAGAGACAGACATATGTTATTTTTTTTAATGATCAAGAAGAGACTAGCAATATAAATATTTGCGGGTGTGACTGGACATTTCAGTGAGCCTGATCATCAGGGATTTCATTTTCAGTGAGTCATACTGGAAGGATTTACTATATCCTTATTTTAAAATCAAGAAGAAGATTATGCTTGGCTTTGCTGTATTGCTGCTTACAGAGCAGCAGAGCTGTATTGTTTGCTTCCTTTCTCTTAATGTCCTGGTAATCCCTTCAATAGTTTGTCCATTTATGCACAAGCTCTAGAATGACATTTCCCTAGACGATGCCTTCAACAGTGTCTCCAAGTATGCAAATGCACCAGAATGAAGCATTTCCTCTGACAACCCCTTCAATAGTTTGACTTTGTCCACATATGCACCACACAAGTACTCTAACAATACCAGAATGAAACAGTTCCTCCAATAATCCCTTCAACAGTTTTCCCATTGTATGTACCCTGACACTATTACTTACTTCAGAGTTCAGACTTCACATACTTTTTTTTTCTGCCCTCTCAGTCACTCTACAAACTGCTGATGACCGTCCATAGCCCCTCAAAACTGAGCCTACAGTGAGCGATTTATAATAAAAAAAACTATATATCAGCATGTTGTACGTGCCACAGATCTAACTCACAGACTGTCTATTATACCGTTGCACCAGCTCCTCTACCTGCACATGCAAGATGACCTAAGCACAGGTGAGGGACATGCATGAGTATCTTGAATGTCCTTTTATGACACAGGCTTGTAGTTTCCGTTAAAAACAAATTAAAGAAAAATAACCGATTAAAAAACATTGTAATTTGACACTGGGGATGCAAACTGCGTCCTGAACAAGCTAGAGTCCAGGGCTGTTGCCCTAATCACCCCATCCTAGCTACGCTACTGGCAGAAAGCAATGACATGACATTTGCAGTGTTGCCATCAAGTAAGTAGTCCTTGTCAATTTGCTTGTTCCAAGACACATACTGGACCCACCTCTCCAAATGACATTTGCTTAACTAATAATCTTTTCTATGAATCTAGGCATCATTCTGGGTGAAAGTAGAATTCCACTCAGGAGTAGAGTATAGCCTGCATTGGACATGTGCACAGTGACATCCATCACGTGTCTCTGTATGTTGCTCTTGTTTGAGCTCTCTGAATCATTCACACATACACACAGACGCAAACAGGCAATGAGAATAAGTAGTCATTCTGTTGGGTTTGTATGATCTTACAGCACACAAAATGTCAAACAGCCTGGCACCAGAACGACAACTGGTTACACTATTCTTATTCAGCCTGATGACAGTAGAATCTGTGAGACTAACACTGGAGTTGCTAATTATTAACAGATCTCCACTACTGCATGTGAACTTAGTGGAAGCAGAAGGTTTATAGTTTGCAACCTTGTGATTCCCTGTACTTAGACTTAAGTTTCGTATGCTGGGTGAGAGACCTGGACATGGTGTGCTTCTGTACTGAGGCTGAAGCTGGTCTGTCCTGAATCTAGGAGGTGGCATTCTACTAAGGCAAAGGTTTGTTTGCCTTGAATCTACGAGGTGGCATTCAACTAAGGTGCAAGGTTTGTTCATCCTAATTCTAGGAGGTGGCATTCTACTAAGGCTGAAGCTTGTTTGTTCTGAATCTAAGATGTGGCATTCAGAGGCTCAGGCTTGTTTGTCCCGATTCTAGGAGGGTAAGGAAGTGATTTCCTAATCTCATCACATGCAGGTATGATGCCTGCACACAGTGATGGTGGTTGGGCTTGTGTGAAGTACACCCATTATCTGACTGGGTGACAGACTGACCTCCAGATTGTAAAGATTCTCAGGTCTCTCAAAATTTTATCATGCTGATCAAGTAGTAGCTGATCACCTGTAAGCATTATACAGTTGCCATGCTGCCTAATAGCCGGATACAGAAAGGGTCAAAATAGGCTGTACTTCCATATTGGTCAGGTACATTCAGCAGGTTAAGGCTACAAAAAGTCAGTGGTTAAGGGACGTTTTAATTAACTTGGTTGCTTCCTTAATGTCTAAGGCAAGATTAATTTAACATCTAATATCTTAATGCATTACTAATAAAAACAATGCAAAGGTGCACAAGTAAAAGAAGGATCACAGTTCAATTAGGAAAGAATGTGAAAACAGGTAATGACAGTATAAAATCTACGTTCTAATAGGGATATAGCACTAATAATACATTTTTGTATTAAAAACAGTACAATTCAAGAAAGAACAGCACAGTATTAATAACCAGTAAAACATCATCATCTTCTTTCGGCTGTTCCCGTTAGGGGTCGCCACAGCGGATCATCTGTTTCCATTTCTTCCTGTCCTCTGCATCATGTTCTTTCACACCAACTGCCTGCATATCCTCTCTCACCATATCCATTAACCTTATCTTAGGCCTTCCTTTTTTCCTCTTACTTGGCAGCTCCATCCTTAGCATCCTTTTCCCAATATACCCAGCATCCCTCCTCAGCACATGTCCAAACCAACGCAATCTCGCCTCTCTTGCTTTGTCTCCAAACTGTCCAACCTGAGCTGACCCTCTAATATACTGATTCTTAATCCTGTCCATCCTAGTCACACCCAGTGCAAATCTTAACATCTTTAACTCTGCCACAACCAGCTCTGACTCCTGCCTTTTCGTCAATGCTACCGTCTCCAACCCATATAACATAGCTGGTCTCACTACTCTCGTGTAGACCTTCCCTTTCACTCTTATTGGTACCAGTCTGTCACAAATCACTCCTGACACTCTTCTCCACCCATTCCACCCTGCCTGTACTCTCTTCTTCACCTCTCTTCCACACTCACCATTACTCTGAACTGTTGATCCCAAGTACTTAAACTCATCTACCTTTACCAACTCTACTCACTGCATCCTCACCATTCCTCTACCCTCCCTCTCATTTACACACACATATTCGGTTTTAGCCCTGCTGACCTTCATTCCTCTCCTCTCTAAAGCATATATCCACCTCTCCAGGGTCTCCTCAACCTGGTCCCTACTCTCACTACATATCACAATGTCATCTGCAAACATCATAGTCCACAGGGCCTCCTGTCTAATCTCATCTGTCAACCTGTCCATCACCACTGCAAATAAGAAAGGGCTCAGAGCTGATCCTTGATGTAATCCCACCTCCACCTTAAACGTATCTGTCACTCCCACCGCAGTCCTCACCAATGTCACACTACCCTCGTACATATCCTGTACCACTCTTACAATCTTCTCTGCCACTCCCGACTTCCTCATACAATACCACAACTCCTCTCTAGGCACCCTGTCATATGCATTCTCCAGTAAAACAGCTGGCACAAATGCCACTCCGTCCCCTATCAAAAAGGGATAAAGAGATTGGTTTGGGTGTCACACAGTATTTGAGGAGATGACACATGATAATGTGATGTTAAAGTCATTTGGAAAATACATCTACAGCTGTTATGCAACAGGAACAATACAGTAATAAGTTTACAGTATCTACAGTCTCACAGCAACAACCAGCTGCTATATAGATCTATTACATATACACTGCAGCACGAGTGTACAAACAAAGTCAGCACTGGGACTGATAGTACCTCCTACAGAAAGCGAGTGACACTAAGTGAAACAGAAAAAAAATAACGGAGTTGAAAGCTATGAAGAAATCTACAACCTAACACAGAAAGCAAACAACTTATACAGTACTCCCCCTGGGGTGCTGTGCATAGTGCAATTTCTAGGCCTGGTTTTGCGATCAATCCAGTAATCCAAGTTGGGAGGGTGGCCTAATGGTTGAGGTGTTTGCCTTACAAACACAAGGTACGGGGTTTGAATCTCACAGGGGATAATTAGCTAGGCTTAAAATGGCTTGCAAGGGCAGTTAGCCTAGTACTAACCTATGAACCTATGAAGTTAACTAAATAGAACCTAGAAAAAACAACATACTACAAAACAGCACACTCACCACCTGAAACAAGCTCTTTAGCCTGTAGTATTTCAGACACTCAGAACAAAATCAGTTTACTCTCCTCTCAGAGTAAAACTACTTTCATGAGTTCAAAATGAAAGCTTACCAAGGCACAGGTATTTAAGTCAGCAAGAGCACACTCAATAGCAGAAGGGTTCCTATTACATGAGCAAAAGCTAGAAATAGCAAATGCTCATTTGTCAAACTCAAATGCACGAAACCACAGAATATCGAAGGAACCGTTCTCTGGACTTTGTTATTTTCTTCACTATGGTGCGATCTCGGAGTTGGTATATTTAAGGTGTGGGGGTTGAAGCTCCCACTTTATGTTGCCTGTACATTCTTTTTTTTTTTTTTTTGGGGGGGGGGGGTCAGCAAATTTTTTCCCCTGTGGAAAAAAATCCGTTCCTTCGAAATTTTGTGGTTTCGTGCATTTGGCTTCGATAACTGATCATCCGCTATTTCTATCGTTAGATCATATAATATGAAACCACAGCAGAAAAAGACTTACTCCAGTCATTATGGGTCTGGTTTTGCAGTCAATCCGACTATTCAAGGTCACAAACAGGTTTGAAAAGATACAGTTAGTCAACCTCTCTACTCTCCTTGGTTCTGTTAATGCACTATCTCAGCTGCCTGTGGAAATCAAGAAAATTTAAAGTACCCCCATTCTGTGGGCTAGGGATGAAGCAAGCAGGTAAATGAACAGGCAAAGGCTTACTGCTAATATTACTTTTGACATAAAACTGGTGTTAAATATTAGGCAATCTCTACCTCTGCAGAACGCTGTAGAAGGGTGGGTGCTCATGGGGGGATCTGAAGTTCCGAAACCCTGCTGGCTGACATGATGGCTGTTAATACAACTTTTCTAAGATAAAACCTTCATGGGGAAGACAATGAGTTTGAACAGATCCCCCTGCCCTTTTTTTTTTTTTTTTTTGACAGGGATACCTTTTACTGTAGCACTTTTCCAGGGATGTCAAGTTCTGCAGGAATTTAGAAAAGGTGAAAAAATCCAAAGTCAATAATGTTAGCAAGTGAAGAAAGGAGTTCACAAACTGTTGACAGTTTGTTGCTCTGGAGGTTTTCTGCAAGCTGAGTGAAAAATGGGGGCTACCCATATAATTCAAACAGCAAACATTCAATCAGCAAAAAAGTACAGTGGTGTAACATCTTACCATAACCAGTAAATGTCCTATTTCTAAGTGCTGCAGTATTCTTTACTCTTAGGGATGTCTCTGCCAAGGCTAGTAACACCTATGGCCAGCATACCAAAGCCTTTACATCTTCTGGGTGTTGTATGTCAAACATATGTCCTATGTGCAAGACGTACGGTACATGTGACATGAGAGTGCCTAATCCTCAGAGAGGAAGTGTTCCAGAAGAACCAGAGCAACCCCAAAGCAACAACACATACATCCAGGATATGAGGAAGAAAAAAGGCAGCTCCCTCAGCCTGAAAGAAAACAACAGAAAGTAACAGGGGTAGGAAGGTAGGACTCAATACTGTAAAAGTGAGAAGACTTCCACTGTCATTGTAAGATCTTAACACAACTGTACTAAGTCCTTCCTTTTCAATGCTGCAGTATTCTTTACTCTTGGGAGAGTATGAAAGCTGCTGTAAAGTACAGAAGGAGGAAGCCACAGTAAAGCCCTCCAAAAAAAAAAAACAATGAAGGATGGCCCTAGCAATAATAGCCCTGGCCCTAGAAATGAAATCCAACTTGCAATGCTTGTTAAAAGTATGAACAAAAGACCAAATAGCAGCTTCCAGGATAACTCAATTATCCAGACCCATGAAAAACAAAATCACCAGAAGAGGTGACTACCCTAGTAGAAAAAACATGAACAGAAAAGGAAAGCTATCTGCCATAAAAGAAAATTAAAAAAAAAAAAAAAAAAAGGAAAGGAATGGATTTAGAAGTCCAGAAGAAAATGGTTTGCTTTGATCCTGCCATATTGAATTTCCTGGCATGAAAGGAAACAAAAAGCTGCTCAGATTTTCTGATATGTTATATCTTGTCCAAGTAATATCTGAGCTGTTTATGTAAATCCAAAGTGTGAAGAACCCCCTTATTAGGATTCTATGGAGAGGGGAAAAAAGGAAGGAAGATGAATAGACTGATTCAAGGAAAAATCAATAACCACCTTGAACATAAAAGAAGGATTGGTACGTAGAGACATCTGTCCCTGTGAAAATCCAGAAAAGGTAGAACCACCATGAGTGCTTGAATTTGAAAGACTCTCTTGGTAGAAGCAAGAGCCACCAACAATACAGTCTTCCAAGTACAATGTCAGTGTTGTAGAGAAAAGGAAACTGCAGACTCACAAAGGAACGGGGCAATTTCTCAAAAACAAAATTAAGGTCTCAAGGAGGAGGAATAGGCTTTCTTGGAGGCCATATATGAAGAACACCTTTCAAAAAATTGCTTGACTTCAAAACTAGAAGCCAAAGGTGGATTCAGTGGATATGGCTGACAAATTAACTTAAACATATGAATATGCCAAGCCAGATTTGAGCAACTCAAAGAAATGAGCATAGGAACCCCACAGAAAAAGGCTCCAGGTCATACCTGAGACATCAAGTAGAACGTGTCTTTCATTTAGTCACATAAAATTTTATAATAGCCTCCTGCAAAACCAGAAGCATGTCTGCAGAAAACTGGGGACTAAAAGGAATCAAAACCTGGTCACCAAATGCGTCAATTGAAGGGTGGACAAGTGAGGGTGAATGACAGATCCCTGGTCTTGCATAAGAAGATCCATTCTGTGAGGTAACCTGCGATGACAGCTCCAGGCCAGATGAAATAGAAGAGGGAACCAGTGCTTTCTGGGCCAAAGGGAATCACCAGCAAGATGTTACACTTGTCTCTTATTATCTTGTGCAGGACCTTTGGTAGCAGAGGAAGAGGGGAGAGGCATACAGAAACATCCCCTTCCAAGAAAAAGGCATGGCATCCACTTTCCAAGTCAGAGGACTTAGCATTGAACTGAACTGGAGAAGTTGCATTTTGAGGGTAGGCAAAAGGATCTAATTAAAAAGTGACCCGCAGATGTAGAATGTCCAGAAACAACTCCCTGTGACTCATCCATTTGTGAGGATTTGTCCTGACTTCCTCAGAGAGTGAGCCACCAGATTGTGCTTTGAAGGAATGCAGACCAACCTGAAGAACTAAGTGTTGGTGGACTGCAAAATCCCAAGCCTGAAGATCCAGCCTGCAAAGTTAGCAGTTTGTGCCCCCTTGCTGACATACCACAGTACTGTGGTACTGTCTATAAAAATCTTTACAGGACCTTAAAACCAAAAGGAGTGAAAAGCATGGAGAGCTAGAAGTACAACACTTATTTCCTTGATGTTGATATGGTCTGTCAGGTGTAGATGGGGCCAAAGACCTGGGTGGAGGCTATCCAAACTATGATCAGAAGTATCTGTGTACAGCTTCTGAATAGGAAGAGGACCCTGAAAAGACAGACCTGAAGGCATGATGACTCCACTAGTGGAGCTCAAGCTTGAGACAAGGAAAGAGAGAAACCTGATATTTCTGAGGGTGGCAGTGCTGGAGCCAAACAGTCTTGAGAAATGAATGAAATTTACTCATGTGAATCTTGGCAAAGGGAACCATGAGAATGGTCGATGCCATGTACCCCAGAGCTTGGAGAAATTCCTTTGCATGAAGACTGGAAGGGGAAGCAGCAGCTGGAAATAAACGGTCAAAGAGAGGACCTTGGGAGGCAAGCCAACAGTGAAATGGTATGAATCCTGCAACCCAAAAACACTTCGTCCTGAGAGGGAGTCACAGACTTTTTGAGACTCAGTGTGAATCCCATACTGCGCAGAAGAAGCATAGTGAACTGCAGATCCTGAAAAGCTGGAGCTGCTGAGAGGGGGCTTGAATCAAAATGTCATCCAAATAAGGAAATATCTGAATTCCCTGAAGTCTGCAGAAGGCTATGACGGGGCTAGACATTTGGTAAAAACCCTCAAAGTTGTAGAAAGAACAAAAGCCAAGGCAGAGAACTGATAATGAGAGGATCATAAAACTGACAATGCGAGGAACAAACAGAGAACTGATAATAACAGGAACAAACAGAGGAACGTAAAAAATTTCCTGAGCACAGGGTGAACAGTAAAGTAAAGGTAGGCGTCCTTCAAATCCAGGGATACCAGAAAGGACTGAGGCATGGAAAAGTGTCTGAAGAGGCAATATCCTGAAAGGAACCTTAAGAAAAGCACTATTAAAAGACAGATCTAGAATAGATCTCCATGACTCGTCCTTCCTGAGAACTGGAAACATCCTGGAATAAAACTTTTTCTCTGCTGAGACGAGGGGAAAAGCTGAACAGTTCCCTGAACCACCAAGATCCTGCAGAACCAAAGGAAAATGTGGGGACTAACAAGGATGAGACTGAGAAATGTCTGAGAATGGAGGAAGGAACTTCCAAACCATAAAATAACCATTTTGGATAATGGACAGAACCCAAGCATCTGTGGTTATCAGTTGTCTAACAGGAAAAGTGAGAGTCAACATGAGGGGCAGAGGAATCTGGCTGATGGGTAGGAGTGGCAGAATATCAAACAGAAGCAGATTTGTAAGGGAAGAAAGGCTTTTGACTCTTAGTTAGCACCCTGAGAAGGCTTGCCTGGAAAAACTTTCATAGGAGTCCTCTTGCCCCTAGAAGGCTGTTTAGGCTGCAGACAAACAAAACAAGGCTCTGAAACTTAAGAACAGAACTGACAAAGATTTGTTTCAAATCCTGCATAACTTTACCCTTATCCTGAAGGGTCTTAAATAATTCAAATGGAACAGTGCCAAACAAATCCCGGTTCTCTAAGGGAGAATCCAATAACTTGGCCTTGATGTCTTCAAGCACAGCCTGGGGGTGTAACCAATAGCTGTGCATAACAGATCCAGATGCAGCTGCCTTAGAGAAAGCATCACAGCTACATTTAACAGAATGACAAGCCATTTCAGAAGAAAAGCTTAAAAGGGAAATGGCAGAAGTCTTGACTTCTAACACAGACAAGTCAGCCAGAATGCTGGAAAAGAGCCACAACATATCTAGTCACATGGGTCTGGTAATTAATAGCCCTGATGGATATGGCAGAAGTAGTATATACTTTTTTTTTTTTTTTAACCATATCTGTCCATGGCATCTGTCCTTACCTGAATGTAAAAACTTAGAAGAAGCCAGCAACTTGGATGGTTTATGAGTGGCTGCAGAAATAACAGCAGGAACAGAGGTAGGGCTTTGATATCAAAACTGCTGAGTTTCAGGGACTTTATAGAACCAGTCTGGGCAGGAGGCTGAGAGTCAGAGGCCTAAGAAGCTGCAGTGAAAATATCCAGGAGGGCGGCCAGCACTGGAGGACCTGCAGAAGGCTGACAAAAATCTATCTGCAAGAGTTCATAGTATCTTTTTTGGACATCAGAAACCTGGGAACAGTCCCACAAAGTATTCCATCATACTAACCACTGTGTCTGCAAAAGACAAATCCTCCACAGGAAAGTGAGACTTCTTCCTTAGACCTCAGGGAAAGGGGAAAATGGATCTGAGACGATTATGTCAATGACTCCTCACCAGAGTCCAACTCTTTAGCAGAGGAATCAGAGTCTTTACAGCATATGGAAGGAGTGGAGGACTATGGAACAGAAGTAGGGACACAATCCTTTTTTATTTGGGGGGGGGGGGGCTTAAGAGCACCAGCAAAATCCTGCCATTCTTTGTGTGGATCCTTGGCTACAGGGACACATGCTTACTTTTTTTTTTTTTTTGTAAAGTAACATCAGTTTTAACAAATCTAGAAGTTCAGACTCTCTGCCTAGGTTCAATAAGATCACCAGGCACATCTACCCTAATAGGTATTTGGGGAATCCCCCCAGGCCCCTCCAAAATAATCACATATGGTTCCTCCTCCACATCTGCACCAGAAATAAGCACAGCCTGTTCGGACATGAGGGTAAGGTAGCACCATGTCGCCCTCCAAAACTGGGTCGCAGCAGAGGGAGCTGACTGCAGCACTACACAGTCCTCAGGTTGATCATCCAACTCAAAAGAGATATCCGGTGGCGACAGGACAGAAGCAAGATCTGTTAGCACCTTTTTGGCTTTCTTTTTAAGAGGCAGCTATATGCCTGGAGGATTTGGCCATGGTACCCTGAGCCAAAAGCTTCAACTGCTTGGTCTCTAAGCAAGTGGCAAGAGGTGACAGATAACTGTGGAGTACCTCAAGGCCAAATACCTGGTAAATCTTTCACTGTGTATGATCGTGAGTAGCACCCAAACAAAAAGGCATTGTTAGTCTGTATCTTTATGTGGAATATGCATCTCACACTCATTTTCCCCTCCTGGATGACATGCAAACTAAAATAATTAGAAAAGAAAGGATGAGACCCAATAGGGCACATTTCTGCAGAAGGCTTGGTAGTGAAACAAACTATGTAAAAGGCTTACATACTGAATTCAAATGTAGCTTTCAGACAGGCGGCAAAGAAGTTCTGAGGAATAGGCGCTCGTATGTGACATTTTTACTTTGCACCTTGCACATAGGACATACAGTTGATATGCGGCGCCCAGAAGTAGTAGAGGCTTTGGTATGCTGTCTGGACATTAAGCTATCCTTGGCGGGATATCCCAAGAGCAATTAATACAGTGATAAGAAAGGACATCTGAAGTAAAGGTATGAACACTGCAGAGATTTATACAGATTTTAAGCCTAATGTCAACCAAGTAGTAGTTATATTCAGAAGGACAAATAGAGGTCTGTTTGGACCTGGACAAGCTATCATGAGACAAATGTCCTGTGCAAAGAATACTACTGCATTAATAAATCACTAGGACGAGCACATGCAGATCTTACTATAAACTGTCTTTCAGCTTTTCCCAGTTAGGGGTCGCCACAGCAGAACTCCGGTCCGCTAATGACTGGCAGTGAATTTTTACAGTGTTGAGTTGCCAGCTCAGCGCCCAACCTTCAAAGAAGGTTCATTCACACACGCACGCACCTGCCTACCTGCATGTCTTTAAATTTCACTCGACCACGGGTAGGACATGCAGACTCCACACAGAAAGTGCTCCAGGCAAGAATGGAACCGGAGAACCTCTTGCTGTGAGGTGACAACACTAACCGCTGCACCACCACGACCACATCCAAAACTTGACAAGTCCCTTTCTGAAGGTAGCTGAGAGAAAAAAAAATGTGACCACAGACACATTTTAAAACCATACCTTTAAAGGCATCAAACATGGTAACCTTTAAGTGCATGTCAGTATGACATCCAAACTGCATAACAAACCAGAAAGTACAAAGGATTTAACTGGATAAGAGTGGACCACTATAATCTGACAGGAATACCCTAGCACAAGCAGGTGTGTGCATGTGCTCAGACTACAGAAAGTTAAGATCAAAGGGGAAACAATGCTAAACAGGCCCAAAAAGGAAATTAAGTGCACAAGGCTGCAGAGAGTACTTTCCTGCCTATCATCCTTTTAAAATAATTAACTTCGACGCGAGAACCAATTAAATCAGTACAAAGCATGCTCTTTTCCACAGAAAAAACTCTGACATTCAAACCTCTACTCATTTACCATTTCTAAAAGTCAACCAAGGTCAGTTATTTTTGATTTACTGGCAGAAAATGTCATGTGCATCATCAAAAACAAATAGAACTGTCAATGGTCAAAATATAATGGTCACTACAGAAGCATGATATTAAATTATTAAATTCAATAATTAAATCCACCAAATAGAGCTTTTTGTGCATGGTAAACATTATACAGCTGTACTCTCAAACAAGTATTACAGGAGGCATAATGCAAAAGATATAAACTACACAGCCGTGACAGACTTACCAAATCGCTTGGTGTACAGCATCTCTCCTAAGTTATGTGGTGCCAGAGAATACACTGCTAGGATACCTTCATCAGGAAAGCCACGCTGACTGCTAGGAATAAATGCTGCAAGGAGCTGTCCATCTGCTGAAATGTCACAGCTAGCATCATTGTAGATTTTGCAGTTCTGGACCAGGACATTAATGGAGGCTGCAAGGACACAGAAAGCATAAAATAGAGCAATCAAAAATTTAGTATTCAGCACAAATGTTACACATTTCAGACTGCTTCAGTTTTGGAATCCCATTTCACAACAGATGGGAAATTAACAGAAAGGTACTATTAATTTTCCCTGATAATTTCAGACAGGGAACTTGCAAATTTTCCAGACTCAACTAAGACAAAGGAAGAAAGCTGAACAGGAGAAATTCCTCTTTTGTTTACTTTTTCCCTGAGGTCCACTCTCCCTTTAGGGCTTGAAGCAAAACATGGTGGTGTACATTAAACTAGAGTACAGTTTTGTTTTGATGAGGCATGAGATTTATGATGTGTTGACATGAGGATGCCCTACCTAATTTAGCTGCTGTAACCATCTGTCAACAAGCAATGAACATATTCTCAAACTCCAGCTGTGGAAGAATCATTGCTGGTTTCATCAAAGGTGCAGAAGAGCTCAGCAGGACATTTGCACTCGTGAAATGTCCCACTGTTTAAAAAGAACACCAAGAAATCCATCCTGCAGGAACAGATTCACTACTAATGCTAAGTGCTACGAATACAGCATTCTGCTTCATGCTCACAAGTTCGCCTCACAAGAGTAATAGTGAGTTGTAGAAGGCAGTAGTCACTATCTGGGAGCTGCACCAAAAAGAGACGCTGCATCTGTGCTGAACTCCCATAATATCCAAAGACAAATAAATGGATAACAACCACTTAATCCACAGGAGAGAGAGGAGACCACTATTGCTGCAGTGAACATAAAGAACAGTCAAGACCTTACAGGCTTTGGAACTGGACTCAAGATCCTTTACTGCTGGCCAGACTCCTATCCGGTGTCCTTAAATGGGAATATATCCTTTTACTTAGGTGAGTTGACTACACAGACATTACGCAATGAGCCAAATGTCAGATCTTGAGATTACGAAACCCTAGCTTCTGAAGTGATGCTCTAGCAGTGGTGGCGACTTTTCATATTATGTTACAGCTTTAAGCAGCGTCTCTGAAGGGATGTATCAATCATTTGGAGACTGCAACACTGCTTGAAAGGCATGTAATTTTAGGTATTATAAGTATTTTTCAACAACAAATAACTTAAGAAGGCCCAAACTGTATCAGCCGTTACATAAGGAGGAGGTAAACGTGTCACCCCTTGACCTAGACAAAGGGCTGTCATACTGGACTAGAAGGGCCATAACCACTGACAATGGGGACTCAAATTTGAAAAGGGCCACCTAAGTAGCCACAAGAACAGTTGCCTGGGTGCCCATCCTGAAATGTGCTTCCTTAAGTAACATCACAAAGATTTTTCTACTGCAGCAAAAAAGTAAAAACCAGACCTTGCCATTACGAATCATCTGAGAGGGTTACTTGCACCATATGCCATCAACTTCAGCTTTCTCAAGGTCACAATCCCCTCTCTTGACCACTATTTTATTTATTTGACATGCGTTTACCAGGGTGGTCTGACTTGGTCGACTGAACCCGTTTTCAGCAGAGGCCCGGGGAGAAAAGCTGCACATACAATACAATGCAAATACAGTATAATCCAATACAGTAAAGATTACATTAGAAATACTACACAAACAAATAAGCTGAAACAACTTGCTACACGATGTTGTAATATATTTCTACACATCTCGACAATTCTATACAATTAAAACATTACAGACACACACACAATATATATATATATATATATATATATATATATATATATATATATATATATATATATATATTTATCTACACTGCAATGAAAAACTATTTGCCCCCTTCCTGATTTCATATTTTTTGCATGTTTGCCACACTTAAATGTTTCAGATCAACCAAATATAAATATTAGACAAAGATAACCCAAGTAAACAAAAAATGCAGTTTTTAAGTGATGATTTTACTTATTAAGGAAAAAACTATCCAAGCCTACATGGCCCTATGTGAAAAGTAATTGTCCCTTAATCCTAATAACTTGTGCCATCCTTAGCAGCAGCAACTGCAAACAAGCATTTGCGATAACTGGCAATGAGTCTTTCACATCGCTGTTGAGGAATTTTGGCCCACTCTTCTATGTAGAATTGTTTTAATTCAACCATATTGGAGGGTTTCAGAGAATGAACCACCTTTTTAAGGTCATGCCACAGCATCTCAACTGGATTCAATTCCGGACTTTGACTAGGCCACTCCAAAACCTTCATTTTGTTTTTTTTTTTTTTAAGCCATTAAGAGGTAGACTTGCTGGTGTGTTTTGGATCATTGTCCTGCTGCAGAGCACAAGTGAGCTTCAGCTTGAGGTCATGAACTGATGGCCGGACATTCTTCTTCAGGATTTTTTGGTAGAGAGCAGAATTCATGGTTCCATCAATTACAGCAAGTCGTCCAGGTCCAGAAGCAGCAAAGCAGCTCCAGACCATCACACTACCACCACTATGTTTGACTGTTGGCATGATGTTCTTTTTCTGAAATGCTGTGCTACTTTTACGCCAGATGTAACGGGACACATACCTTCCAAAAAGTTCAACTTTTGTTAAGCCAGTCCACAGAATATTTTCCCAAAAGTCTTGTGGATCATCAAGATGTCTTTTGGCAAAAGTGAGACGAGCCTTTATGTTCTTTTTGGTCAGCAGTGGTTTTCGCCTTAGAACTTTGCCATGCATGCCATTTTTGCCCAGTCTCCTCCTTATGGTTGAGTCATAAACACTGACCTTAACTGAGGCAAGTGAGGCCTGCTGTTCTTTAGATATTGTTCTGGGTTCTTTTGTGATCTCTTGGATGAGTCGTCGCTGTGCTCTTGGGGTAATTTTTGTAGGCTGGCAACTCCTGGGAAGGTTCACCACTGTTCAATGTTTTTTTCCATTTGTGGATAATTGCTATCACCGTGGTTCGCTGGAGTCCCAAAGCTTTAGAAATGGCTTTGAAACCTTTTCCAGACTGATAGATGTCAATTACTTTCTCATCTGTTCTGGAATTTCTTTAGATCGCGGCATGATTTCTTCTTTTTTGGGATCTTTTGGCCTACTTCACTTTGTCTGACAGGTTCTACTTAAGTGATCTCTTGATTCAACATGTCTGGCAGTAATTAGGCCTGGGTATGGCTAGTGAAATTGAACTCGGGTTTCCCAAAAATGTGATTAACCAAAGTTCCTTCATGATTGATTGAACAAGGTGGCAATTACTTTTTCACATAGGGTCATGTGGGTTTGGATATTTTTTTCCCCTTAACAAACAAAATCATCACTTAAAAACTGCATTTTGTGTTTACTTGGGTTATCTTTAATATTTACTATTGTTTGATGATATGAAACATTTAAGTGCGACAAACATGCAAAAAAATAAGAAATCAAGAAGGGGGTAAATACTTTTTCATTGCACTGTATGTGTGTGTGTATGTATACATACATATATACACACACACATACATTATATACAGAGAGAGAGAGACAGAGAGGGGAAACAGTAGGAGAGAGAAATCTGACACTGGAAATTCCAGGTATATTTCAATCCAAAGAAATCTTTCAAGCTTCTCTTGTGGACCTAGACCTTCACCACAAGCTCCTATGACAGTCTGGGGGGAAGAGGGGGTAGCCTAAGGATCTCGAGAACATGACATGACAATACAAACACAAATGTAAAAGATAATGTCTGCAATTTTAATGTTACAAGCACTGAAAGAAATATGGATGAGTGGCACAGGCAATGGCAAGGCACTCACTTTTACTTTGTGGGCTGCCAAGCAAGCTTTGAAGTAAATTAGGAGTCCAGGCTGACCCTCAAAGCTTCTTGGATCCCATCTCATGAAAATGTTTTAGCACACAAGCTGAGTAAGTCACAGTCAGACCTCCACTAATGGAAGCTCAACAGAGAAGCATTCCTGGAAATGACCATCAAATAGGAGGTGAGCCAGAAGTAGACTTTTACCCTTCCCCAGTGAACTTGCAGCATGCAATGTTTTGGTGCAGGACAGCACTTCCAGTGGATGCTTTCCCCACTTAATTGGTAGGTATATTTCTCTATACATTTACCTGACACCTCCAATTTTCCAGAGTATTACCAAAGTTAAAGAGAAGCCAAAATGATTATAACAGCCTCCTTCTGGTGCAAGCAACAATGGCTTTGTCTCCTACTAAGTCTAACAAAGGAAGAACCAATACAGTTACTCTCAGCCTATGGACATCCTGACATCAGAGTCTTTACCACACCCCAAACTTAGAATCCTAAGGCTGACATGGTTGATTTAGTACTCATCACTTCGAGGCACATATTTTCAAGGGGCGTAGTACTCCAGATAAGGCAGCCAAGTAAACCAAATACAGGATAGCTAAGTAAAGTGCACAAGATTCTCCCTTTAGTAACTTGCTAGTGACAATTACCCTAATTCAGCTGAAGTGTTTGGTTTTCATCTATCTGCTAGACCTTTAAAAATCAGGACTATATGAAGCCTCTTTGTGGGTACATATTACTGCTATCTCAACTTGCCTTTCTTTAGATACTCCCTTATATCCTCTATAACTGCCAGTCACTCAGTTCACAAAGGGAGTAACTCCATCTCAGACTGCCAAAATGTAAAATGCTCCACACGGAATCGCTATCGGGGGGGGGGACTCCGGCATGCTTCGATCTTCCCGCTTCAGCTTCCTTTAAAAAAAAAAATGCTTCTGCAACTCACTTTTTGGTTGCTGTGATATTATGAGTTGCAAGCCTTAATGTGTAAAGAACCATTGCTGACCTTCCACAATAACAGTCACTCTGTGTACCAACCGTTCCTTCATGTCAAAACTTTACCTGCATCAGGAAAATTCAGCCCTGTTTTTGTCAATACCTACAGAATAAGGGGAAGAAAACTTTGTATACCTTGGACATGCACAAACAGTTACAATTTACCTACACAGAGCAGAGTGACTCAGAAAAACAGACCAGCTATTTGACTCCTTTGCAAATAGCAAGAAGAGAAAACCTGTCAAAAAACTATCAAAATGGCTTACGCACTGTAGTCTCTCTCTTTTTTTTTTATCTTTTCGTAAGAAACTAATGCCAATTTGTGTAATTACGCATTCTACAACAGTATGAGTATAGCCAGTACATTATTCTTCATAAGAAATGATATCAAGTCAATTCTGAAAGCAATCCTAAGTATTACAAACCTAGGTTCTCCATCCAGGTCTGGAGCAAGCTTTGCCATGACCATTCCCCAAAGTCTGTTCTATTCACAGTTCAGTCACGGCCAACTACCAACTGCTCCTTATGCTCTGGAAGGGTTCCCAGAAATAATGACTACAACAGTAAATATTACAAAACACTGTACGGTTTGCGTTAGGTGCAGTTGTGTAAAATCTTACCATTACAGTAGACATCCTTTTCTTCAATGTTGCAGTATTCTTTACTAAAGGGATTACTTGCCATGGGTAGCCCAACTTCAGGTCAGTATACCAAAGCCTTTGGTTCTTGTAGGCATCATACAACTTGTGCATGCTCCACACTCAAGGCATATGGCATAAAGGTGACATACAGACGTACATACCTCAGAACTAAAGAGCCCAAAGGGATGTACATACCTCAAAACTGAAGAGCCCCAAGAGAAACAACAGTCTTAGGAAGTAGTAGGAAGGAACACATGCATCCAGAAGGAGAAAATGGAGAGTGGAGAAGAAGAGGGAGGAAGGAGGGAGTGAATACGGCAACAGTGAAGAGAATGACATCTACTGTTTGCAAGATTTTACACAACTGTACTATGTCCTTCCATATCACTGTTGCAGTATTCTTCACTAAAGGGAGAGTATAAAAGCTCAAGAGGAAACCTGGGAAGAGGAAGGTCCAGAAAAGCCCTCAAGAAACCCATGCAGGACAGCTCTGGTAAAGCCATCTCTTGCTCTTGAAACAACCACTACTTTGTAATGCTTACTAAAGGTATGGACAGGAATCCAAGTAGCAACCTCAGGGACTGAATTGGTATCCAAATCTTTGGAGGACAAAAGCACCAGAGGAAATAAGAGACCTGATAGAATGAGCCTTTACAGAGGCAGAAAGGCTCCCCTGAAATGGCCTTAGCGTTCTAAGAAGAAATGGTTTGTTTAGAAACAGCCAAACCTACAGATATGGGATAAAAGGAACAAAAAAGTTGCTCAGACATGTGAATGGTCTTAGTCTTATCTAAATAATATCCGAGCTGTCCATGCAAATCCAAGGTGTAAAGAACCTTCTCACTAGCAGAATATGCAGAAAAAAAAATGAGGTCAAATTAATAGACTGATTAAGAAACAATTCATTAACCACCTTGGGCATAAAAAGGATTAGTCCAAAGAGATACCCTGCCCTTATGAAAAACTTAAAAAGGAGGAATAGCCATAAGAGCCTAGAGTTCAGACACTCTCTTAGCTGAAGTATAGGCCAAAAGAACAGTCTTCAATGTACAGTGCTGTAAAATGAAGCCGAACATGTAGGCTCAAAAGAAGTTGGAATAGTCTTCCTTGGAGGTCCAATATGAAGGATGCCTTTAAGAAATTGCTTGACCTCAAACCTACAGACCAGAGGAGGGGTTTCTAACAGACAAGGAGAAATAGCTGAAAGGATGAGCTTTAACAAAAGAATATGCTAACCCAGCATGGAACAAAATTACACAACTAAGAGAACCAAACAGATCTCCACAGAAGGTGGATCCAGGTTACGAGCAAAGCACACCAAACAGAAAATCTCTTCCATTTGCACAAACAGGATTTCCTAGTAGTGGGTTTGCTGGCCTCCTGCAGAACTAAGCACATCCTCAGTAGAAAGGTGCCTAAAAGCGATCAAAACCCTATTATCCACAATGTGAGCTGAAGAGTGGACAAGTGAGGATGGATGACAGTCCCCTAGTGTTGTGCGAGTAGGTCCAGTCTGCAAGGTAAGTAGTGGTGATTGCCCTTAGCTCGGTGCAGAGGATGATGGAACCAATGCTGTCTGGACCAAAAGGGAGGTACCAACAAGATTTTGGGAGTCCTGCTCTATCTTGAACAGGACTTTCGGCATTAGAGGAAGGAGAAGAAAGGCACAGAGAAACATCCCCTTCCAAGAAAAAGATAGGGCATCCATCTTCCAAGCCAGAGAACCTGGGACTCTGGTGCAAAAAACAGGAAGTTGTCTGTTGAAAGGGGAGGCAGAAAGATCTACCTGAGGCGTACTCTATTTATGGACTATGTCCAGAAACAACCATGTGATGCATCCATTCATGAGCCTGTTTTTTAGACATGCTCAGTCTCTACCATTATGTTTTCTCTGAAGGAATGTATACAGCCTCAAGAGTCGCTTAATACTGGACAGCTAGATTCAGGACTTTAACATCCAGCCTGCAAAGAAGGTAGGACCGTGCCCCCCCTTGTTTGTTGATGTATCACATTCACTGTGGTATTATCTGTAAAGATTCTCAGATGCCCTGGAAGAAAAAGGGGATGAAAAGGTGAGTTCTCACCTCCTTGATACTGATGTGGTCTAACCTCCGATGAGGGGGCCAGAGACCCTGGACTGGACCTCAAGGGGAGTGAAAGAGGCTCCATACTCCATGTCTGAGGCATCTGAAAAAAGCTGTGAAGAGGGATATGGGGGCTGAAAAGTAAGTCTCAGGTTGAGAGACAGGTGGTAAACCCATCACTGAAGCTTGAGCTTCAGGCAAGGAAGAAGAGGGACTAGAACATCTTGAACTTGCTGGAGCTAAAATGACTAAGAACCACTGTAGTTTTCTCATATGAAGCCTGTCAAGAGGTAGCATAGAAATGGTGGAAGCCATGAATCCTAGTGCCCTTAGAAACTCCCTGTCTGTAATTGAAACCAGAGGAAGCAGGGACTGAAAAAGGGGGATTAGAGAAAGAGCCTTGACAGGCGGCTAGGAAGCTAGTATAGAGATGAACAAGAAATACAAGATCCTGAGATGGAACCAGGACTAATTTCTGGAAGTTCATTGTAAACCCCAGGCTTTGTAAGAGACAAACAGTATAGTGGAGGTGCTGAATTAAGGCTTCGGGGGAGAAAGCCTGAATGAGTAGGTCATCCAGATAAGGAAAGACTTGAACCCCTCTCATCCTGCAAACAGCAATCAAAGGAACAAAGCATTTGGTGAAAACCCTTAGGGCAGCAGAAAGGCCAAAGTACAAAGCAGAGAACTGAAAAAGCAAAGTAGTAAGAGAAAGGTAAAAACTGCCTGAAAAGGGAATGAATTGGGATGTGAAGATAAGCATCCTTGAGATCCAGGGATACCAAGAAAACCGGGGGGGGGGGGTAAGAGGAAACAGTCTGAAGGGATAACATCTCAAAGGAAAAGCTCATCAGAAAGGTATCAACCTAAGACAGACCCAGAATGGGTCTCCAGGTGCTTTCCTTCCTGGGAACCAGACAGGCTTGAATAAAACCACTTTTCCTCCTGGAAAGGGACACAGCTTGAATGGTGCCTTATGCCAGAAGACCCGGGAGTAGTTTTGGAAAGAAAGGAAGCTGTTCCTGAGGAAGCTGAGGGATGTCCACAACAGGAGGAAAGGATTTCCATACCATGAAGTGGCCCTGACAGATGACGGACAATACCAGAGAGTCTTCAGTGATCTGTTACCAATTGGGAAGGGACAGTGAAAGACTAAGAGATGAAGGAACCTGGCTCAGAAAAGGGCCAAGAAAACAGTCAGCCAGAAGCTGGCTTGTCCTGAAAAGGAGGTTTCGGAGAAAGTACAGTTTTGTACCTACCATAAATGTAGATGTTCGAGGATCCACATTGCTGCAGTCCTAACCATTGGGTGTAGTCCGCTGTCCAGTCGGCCCGAATACCAAAGTATATGGCTGACGTCGGTCAAGGCGCATTAGACTGATGTCAGGACGTCAGGGTACTAATGCGCATGACCGACGTCATATCCTCAGTCTTTTCTTGCCCCAGATGTCAGAAGACCCTAAAAGACAAGGCCCAAACCAAAACCAAAAACCCTGCACCAAACATAAATACAATATATACAAAAGTACAAGAGTATATCTTAACCACACCACCACCCCTAAACACAGAGGGGAAGGAGGGAGGGTTATTGCAGCAATGTGGATCCTCGAACATCTACATTTATGGTAGGTACAAAACTGTACTATGTTCTTCATTCCACATTGCTGCAGTCCTATAGAATCCCAAAGCAGAGGTAAGGGAGGCTGGCAAATCATAAAGCAGGAGCTGTCAACATGCCTTGCAAAATAGCTGTGGCAAAACCAGCCCTAGATTTAGAGTAGAGAGGAAGGTGGTAATGCTTAGAGAAAGTATGCACTGAACTCCAAGTAGCTGCCTCCAAAATATCCTTAGTTGCCACCCCTTAGAAATGCTGTTGAAGTGGCAGTAGCCCTAGTGGAATGAGGCCTAATCCCAGCTGGAATCTCCTTGCCATGATGGGAATAACAAAATGAAATGCAAAACCCAATCCACTTAGAAATAGTTTGCTTAGACACAGGCTTGCCCTGAGAACTCAAAGCAAAAGAAACAAACAACTGCTGAGACTGCCTGAAATCCTTAGTCCTGCTTAAATAATAAACTGCCTATGTACATCTAAAGTGTGCAAAATCTTTTCCCCTTATTTTGGGGATCTGCATAGAAAGTAGGCAAATGAATAGTTTGGTTTAAAGCCACACTAGAAACCACCTTAGGCATAAAGGAAGGATTAAATGATACCCTATCCTTATGGAAAATCAAAAGGGCTCTACTGCCATAAGGGCCTGCAACTCAGAAACCCTTCTTGCAGAAGTAATAGCCAACAAAAAGCAGTCTTCCATGACAAGTATTTCAATTCAGCAGTAGCCGCTCAAAAGGTTGTAGAGTAAGTTTTCCAACACAAAATTGAGATCCCAAGCAGGAGTAGGAGCTCTCGGGGGGTCTTATATTCTTTGCCCCTCTAAGAAACTGCTTGAACAAAGGATGAAAACAATGGTGGGTCACAATCATAGTGAGCAGAAATTGCTGCAGCATGAATCTTAATGGAAGAGAAGGACAAACCTTTGTCCAATAACTCAGTAAGATATTGAAGAGCCACACTCAAATTAGGCTCAGAAATCTCCAAATTCTTTGCTGCACTCCAAAATAAAAATCTCTTCCATTTTCTCATTACACTTTCCTTGTACTAGGTCTTCTGGCTTCCATAATCACATTTAAAACTTGTTGAGGAAGTTGAGACCTGCTGTGTTTCAAAACAGAATATGCCAGGCAGTTAGATGAAGAGAGTGAAGCTTGACATTGAGCAGGTGACCGTCCTTCTGAGATAACAGATGTGGAATCAAAGGTAAAGGCCATGGAGGCTTCCTTACCAGACTCCTTAGTAGTGGGTACCAGTGTTGCGAGGCCAATCTGGAGCTATTAAAATCATCCTTGGCTTGTCTTGTCTGACCTTTAAGAGCACCTTTGGAAGAAGAGGCAGAGGTGGAAAGGCATACACATGAAGATTTTTCCAACTGAAAGAAAGAGCATCCACTTTCCAAGCTGTGTGATGAAACCCCTTTGTGCAAAACTTTGGCAGCTGGTGGTTTAGTGGAGAAGCGAACAGATCTATGTCTGGAGTTCCCCATGACAGTCAATTTCTGAAATACATGAAGATCCAGTTTCCACTGGGATCCATGATTTGTCTGCTTAACACATCTGCTAAGGAGTTCTGTGCTCCCGGCAGAAACCTTGCCTGAAGAGTTAGTTGCAAGCTGAGCGCAGTCTCCCATAAAATCATTGCTTGCCTGCATAACGGGTAAGAATGTGTTCCCCCTTGTTTGTTGATGTACCACATGACAGTTGTGTTGTCTGTTAGAATCAACACCTGCCCTGGAAGAAGTAACTCCTTGAAAGCCATTAATGCAAACTGGACTGCTAACATCTCCTTCATGTTGATATGTAGATGCTGTAGTCTGTCAGGCCACTTGTCTTGTATCCACTTTCCATTTAGATGAGCTCCCCAAGCAATGTCCGAGGCATCTGTCGTTAAAATCTGACTCTCTGGCGGTCACAGAGAGTCCCTTGTTTAGGTGACATTCCTGAGCCCACCACAAAAATTCTTTTTGAATGCAAGGTATTATTTGAATGACAGTGTCCAAATCCTGGCAGTGCTGTGTCCATACATTTTTGAGATACCATTGCAGCTTCCTCATATGCAGTTTGGCATTGGGAAGCACCAGAATACAAGATGCCATGAACCCTAAGGCTTGAAGGACTGTCCTTGCAGTCAGCCCGGACTGAAGAGATAGTTGATGGAAGTAACTGGAGAGATTATTTTGTTTGTCCGGGGTTAAAAAGGCCATCTGGGCTGCTGTATGCAGTCTCACACCCAGAAAGCACATGTCTTGAGAGGGTACTAGACTGGACTTTATTTCGTTCACAGAATACCCTAGGCATCTTAGCACTGCTATGACATATTCCAAATGCTGTAGAAGGTCTTCCTTTTCTTGAGCCAGAATCAGGCAATCGTCCAAATAAGGATAGATTTGAATTCCTTTTAGCCTGAAGTAAGCTATCACTGGAGCCAGAACCTTTGTGAATACTCTGAGTAGATAAGCCAAAGGGCAATGCAGAGAACTGATAATGAGAATTTCCAGCTCGAAACGCAGATACTTTCTGCAACTTAGTCTTATAGGCACATGAAGGTAAGCTTCCTTGAGATCTAAAGTTACCATCCAGTGATCTTTGCCCAGCAGAGGTAAAAGCTGTTGTAACGTCAACATTTTGAACTTGGGAATGTCCAGATAAGTGTTGAGGATAGATAAATCCAAAATTGGTCTCCAAGTGTTCCCCTTCTTTGGTACTAGGAACAGGCGAGAATAAAATCCTAGGCCCCTTTCTGGTACAGGGACTGGCTGAATGGCCCCTATTTGGAGTAACAGAGAAATTTGCTTGTGAGCCTCTTTCCTTTGTGGAGGAGGAACGTCTGGCATGCCTTTGAAAGGGCAAGGTATGGAAATAAAACCTGTAACCGTGGTGAATGATATCCAAAACCCATCTGTCTTGAGTAATTAAATTCCAATTTTCTTTGAAAAGAGACAGTCTTCCTCCCAAAGGAGCTGCCAGACGAGAATGTACTGGCAGCTGAAAAGGCAGGTCATTGGGTCTGTTTAAGGACTGACCCCTGCCCTCACCAGAAGTCTGAGCAGGAGAACTCCCTGTTCTAGGCCTAAAAGAACCTTGAGCTCTGCCCTACCACGCCTAGACCTGCCCCTAGACTGGGAATCATAAGCAGGATATGTCCATCCCTTAGTAGGCCAATTTCTGCTAAACTTTGGAGGCTGCACCTGCAAAAAACTTTAACAGTCTGCATAGATTTAGCCTTGTCCTCCATTTTCTTTAAAACTGCTTCCACAGGCGAACCAAACAACACATCAGACTGCAAAGGAGCATCCAAAATCCTTGTCTTAACATGCTCAGCTAAATTCTGATCTCTCAACCAAGCGTGCCTGCGAAGAACAGAGCCAGTGGCAGCCACCCTCGAGGAGGCCTGCACAGCATCAAAACCACATTGCAAAGAATGCTTACCCACTTGTTCAGACACATGAACTAAATCCAGCAACTCTTTACACTCAATACCTTCCGCCAGAGCATCCACCTTAGATTTCAATTGTGAAAGGAGATAATTTTGATATTTTAACATGTGAAACTGACAATTCAACGCCCTCATGGCTAAAGTGGAAGAAGTATACACTTTCTTTCCCCATCTATCCAAAGCCCTTGCCTCTTTATCAGAGGAACAGGATTTTTAACAACAGAGGCCTTAACACCTTTAGGCCCCTGAGAAACAATTTCTGGGTCTGCCCTAGGACTCTTAAAAGATACTTATGAGCTTCAGGCACCCTATAGTACCTATCAGGTTTAACAGGGCAGGAGGCAAAGAATCAGGGTTCAGGGAAGCCTCTGCAAAAACATCTTCCACCACATTCAACACAGGAGGTATAGCTAAGGACCTATGCTGGGGTAAAACAAGAATTCCCTAAGCCTCTTCCTGGAATCAGAGAAATCTTGGCCTTCCCATTTAAAATGCTCCCTCATGGAATGCAGAGTCTCTGAAAATGAAAAATCCTCAGGAGGAGAAGCTGAAGGAGTGGAATCATCCACATCAGAATCAGAATAATGCGTGAACTCCTGCCAGTCTTCAGAAGACTCAGAAGCCTCTGAACACTGTTCAAAACTCTCAAACTCAGGCTCCACCCTAGGCCTCTTATCAGGAGGGGGCATAGAACCTCTAATCATAGTAATCAAATCCTCTGCCATTTTAAGCATATGTTTCTTAGGCACAGAACCTGAAGTGCTAGGAGAAGCCCCCACTGAAGCTAAACTTGGCCTACCTCTCAAGGAAGTCTTGGAAACAGAAGGAGAGGCTCTAACTACCTTAGGAAGAGAGGGAAGAACAGCTACCTGAGAAGCCCCCTCAGCCTGGCCTACCTCCTGAGAGGGCACATCCTGTAACAATAAAGTCTCTGCCTGAGACTCCACAGAAACTCCTGGCAAAACCTCTGGCTCCACTGAGCCTTCTAAAGAACCGACGTCCGGGACTGCCGGTTCTTCAACCCTAGATTTCGCTGCTTTGTCCTTGCGCTTTTTGGGAGCATCCGACGGCATTTTATAATTACAACGCTTCCCAAACACTAACCTGGCACAGTCTAACCTTCTCTTAATAGTGCGTTTGTTAAATCTAGCACAAGAGCGGCATCCAACAACGTCGTGCTCAGGCCCTAAACAAGGTATACACAAAGTATGGTAATCCCTATGAGGTATCTGTTTCCCACAAGAAATACAGTTATTCACTTTTTCTGACATCCGGTTAAATACTGAGGCAAGAAAAAAAACAAAATGTTCCCCAACGGGGTACTTAGCCAACTTTGATTCGGTCTGAAACTCCGACTTCAGAAAATTTCAGAACGCCAACCTGCACTCGCAAACTGCTTCTGCATCGGACCATGCGGCAAAAAAGACTGAGGATATGACGTCGGTCATGCGCATTAGTACCCTGACGTCCTGACATCAGTCTAATGCGCCTTGACCGACGTCAGCCATATACTTTGGTATTCGGGCCGACTGGACAGCGGACTACACCCAATGGTTAGGACTGCAGCAATGTGGAATGAAGAACATCTGGGGGTCCATGTAGCCTTATCAGGAGAAACCCACCTAGAACCATTCTTACCTTTGAGAGGAGGGCAAGGCGGTCTGTGAACAAAAGCAGATTTAGATGGGGTTAATTTCTCTTGAAATTAGGAATAACAGAAACAAAAATACGCTTTAATTCCTGCAAGGCCCTGCCCTTAACATGCAGAGTTAAAAAGCTCAGCAGCTACAGAACCAAACATGTTTTTATTATCAAGAGGAGCATCCAGCAGTTGGAAACAAAGCCAAGAGTAAAGTCTCAAAACAGAACCAAAAGCAGCAGCTCTAGAGGAGGCATCAGGTGCATCACAACTACATTTAATAGAATGGTAGGCTACTTGAGAAGAACAGCCCAGTACAGAGAGGGTCGAATCCTTCCCTTCAGAATCAGGGAGGTCTGAGATAGCCTGGAAAGCCTGATAAAGAAGGTTTAAAACATAAATGGACATATGGGTCTGGTAATTAATAGCCCTGTGATGTGAGGTATCAGCTATGCCAGGAGAAGTAGGGCAGTGGATTTGCAACATATGCCAGCATAGCTAGCTGGAGTTCTGTAAAAAAAAAAAAATCATAGACCATTTGTATATCAAACTGATTTGTACATGTGCTTGTGCTGAAAATATACTTGTAAAGCTGCTTCTGTTAAAAATGTACCAACAGTGAGGTCTTCCCGAAAGGAAAAGAAATACACCTGCTTGCCAGAATGTATTACACCTTTTGAAATTAATACATTGTAACAGAAGATCTGGAAGAGAAGAGGTTAATCTCAGTCCAGCTAACTTAAAAAAAAAAAAAAAAAAAAAAAAAAAAGTCTGAAATTAAATTACCTGGTTTAGGCCATTAAGATTGCATCTTACAGTTCTGACTGCAGCCAGACATAAAATATCTGCAAAAACCAGGACTAGGAATCCTTCTGTATTGTCCTTAGTGGTGAACTAAGTTTTTGAAATGATTTTATAGATTCCTAAGCTAAAACACATCTTAAAGCTCTCTGTGTGTATTATGTCACATATGTGCTTGATTCTGGTTCAGTTTCTAGTAAAGGGGGTAGTTTGGGAATCAGAAGTCAAGTGACTAGATGTATGTCATGTCATTCTGTAATCCAGCACTAAAACAATGTTTCAATACTAGAGAAGACAGAAGTCTCAAAGCAGTCTGTTTTGAAACCTGACAAAGAAGACCACTCACAAACTTTATCTTGACTTGCTTTAGTAAGAAACCAGGAAATAGCAATTCAAAATACAGTGATATTAGTTAAGTACTGCTTTTCTGTATCTGTGTGAATCTATCCAACTGCTTTATTTTTAATATTTCCTGTGACTGAATCTCTGGTATTTATTGTAAATAGATATTTCGTATTTTCATGTTCTTTTATTATTAAATACCTTTAAACTTTTCATTCTGGCTGGTCTTTTACAGAATATTTTAAACTTTGACAGTACTTATATTTATTTGGTGACACTGTGGCCGCCCCTGAAAGCCTTGCTGCACTGGTCAAATACTACCATTTATATTACTATTGGTATTTTACTCAGTATAATTATGTATCCTTGTAAACGCCTTAGGGTAGCTGGCTTTAAAGTGTTCTGGTGGCAGTACCTACCTTACAGTCTGGGCAAGGTGGCACAGCTGGTAAATCTGTGCCAGCCTTTCCACGGTGCGTGCACATGTGTGTATGCGTGAAAATAAAATCTCAGACTGTGTGTGTCAGTTACTTGGAGCAGGGAAACAGAGCACTGGTTTCACAGAGATGATGGTGGAGGACTTGGTCTGGAACACTTAGCTGAGGACTCAACTCTTACAGCTGTGGTCAGCATGGGGTCTTATTTGGAGCCTGGTGAGAGAGGGAAACCCAGCCCCAAGACGGGAGTGTGTCCGCTGTGTGCTCTTAAGGGAAACAGTACTTGATGCAGAGAGCTGCATTTGGAAATACTGTGTGTATCTATCTTTGTTCCAAGTGAAAGTCCCTCACCAGTGTCCATTGTGAGGATCGAGAGTCCTTGATCACTGGCCCAGAGCAGGGATGTCAAAAGCCTGAAAGGCCAAGTTGGCAGCAGTATATAGCTTCTTGTCCAGCCGTTTTACAGCTCTACTGTCTTTAGTTTAGTAGAAGACAAAAGCTTAGAGAGTTTGTCAGAAGAGAAAGACACTACAGAAAGATCGGCAGAAGGGCATTTGTACAGAAACTTACACATCAGGCACTCTGTAAAATCTGCCTGGTTTCTTAGAGGTTTGGAGGTTGAGAATCCAGGGCTACAGAAGCTGAAAAAAAGTTATCGAAAAGGGCAGCCAAGACAGGAGGGACAGCAGGAAGCTTTAAGACTCCATCTGGATGAGGTCATAATACCTCTTTTGCATCAGAAACCTGTGAACAAGTCCCATTTAAAAAATTCCATAATACAAGAAATAGTATCCCCAAAGGAGAGTTCTTCAAAGGGACAGTCTAAGCCAACAGAATCTTCCTCCTCAGAGCCATAATCCAAGGGAGAAGGGATCTCAGAGGAATATGCCAAAAGACTCTTCCCCAGAATCTAACTCCTCATCAGAGGAGTCCTGCCCCCTGGGCCTCTTGTGTGGAGGATGAAGGAGGATTAAGTACAGAAACTGCTTGGGGTGGCTTCAAGGCCATCACTGTTAAATAACTCCTGGGTAATATCCTGCCATTCACATCGGGGATCTGTAGGAGGAGGGGAAAAGTACAGTTTTGTACCTACCATAAATGTAGATGTTCGAAGATCCACATTGCTGCAGTCCTTACATATGGGTAGTCCGCTGTCCTCGGTCGGCCCGAATACCAAAGTATTAGGCTGACGTCGGTCCAGGCGCTTAAAACTGACATCAGGACGTCAGGGTACAAAAGCGCATGACCGACGTCATTTCCTCAGTCTTTTCTTGCCCCAGATGTCAGAAGGCCCTAACAAGACAGGCCAAAGCCAAGAACCGGCAAAAACCCAACCAACCACCCGCACTAACCATATTTACAATATGTACAACACAAACCACACCACCACCTTCAACAACAGAGGGAAGGAGGGAGGGTAATTGGACTGCAGCAATGTGGATCTTGAACATCTACATTTATGGTAGGTACAAAACTGTACTATGTTCTTCATCTCACATTGCTGCAGTCCTTACATATGGGTAGAATCCCAAAGCAGAGGTAAGGGAGGATGGCAAAACTATAAAGCATTAGGAGCTGCCAACATGCCTTGTAAAATTGCAGTTGCAAATCCAGCCCTAGATTTAGAGTAAAGTGGAAGGTGGTAATGCTTAGAGAAAGTATGCACTGAACTCCAAGTAGCTGCTTCCAAAATATCTTTAGTAGCCACCCCTTAAAAAGCTGTAGAAGTGGCAGTAGCCCTAGTGGAATGAGGCCTAATCCCAGCTGGAATCTCCTTACCATGATGGGAATAACAGAAAGCAATACAAAAACCAATCCACTTAGAAATAGTTTGTTTTGAAACAGGTTTGCCCTGAGAACCCAAAGCAAAAGAAACAAACAACTGCTGAGACTGCCTGAACCCTTTAGTTCTGCTCAAATAATATCGCAACTGTCTGTGAATATCCAAAGTGTGCAAAATCTTTTCCCCTTTATTTTGGGGGTTTGCATAAAAAGTAGGCAAATGAATAGTTTGGTTTAAAGCCACACTAGAAACCACTTTAGGCATAAAAGAAGGGTTAGTACGCAAAGACACCCTATCCTTGTGGAAAATTAAGAAAGGCTCAACTGCCATAAGGGCCTGTAATTCAGAAACCCTTCTCGCAGAGGTAATGGCCAACAAAAAAGCAGTCTTCCAAGATAAATATTTCAACGCTGCCGATGCTGCAGGCTCAAAAGGTTGTAGAGTGAGTTTCTCCAACACAAAATTGAGATCCCAAGCAGGAGTAGGAGCTCTACGTGGGGGTCTTATATTCTTTGCCCCTCTAAGGAATTGCTTAAACAAAGGCTGAGAAAATAATGGTGGGTCACAGTCATAGTGAGCAGAGATTGCTGCAGCATGAACCTTTATAGAGGAGAAGGACAAACCTTTGTCCAATAACTCAGTAAGGTATTGAAGCGCCACACTTAAATTAGGTTTAGAAACATCAAAGTCCTTTGCTGTACTCCAAAATAAAAATCTCCTCCATTTATCTGCGTAAACTTTCCTTGTACTAGGCCTTCTGGCCTCCAAAATAACATTCAAAACTTGTTGTGGAAGCTGACACCCTCCAGGGTTTAAAACAGAATATGCCAGGCTGTCAGATGTAGAGAATGAAGTTTGACATTGAGTAAATGACCGTTCTCCTGAGACAGCAGGTGAGGAATCGAAGGCAAAGGCCATGGAGGCTCCTGTACCAGACTTCTCAGTAATGGGTACCAGTGCTGTCGAGGCCAATCTGGAGCTATTAAAATCATGTTTGGCTTGTCCTGTCTGACCTTCAGCAGTACCTTTGGGAGGAGAGGCAGAGGTGGAAAGGCATACACGTGAAGATTGCTCCAATTGAATGAGAGAGCATCCACTTTCCAAGCTGAGGGATGAAACCTTTTTGTGCAAAACTTTGGCAGCTGGTAATTTAGTGGAGAAGCAAACAGATCTATGTCTGGAGTTCCCCATAACACTGTCAACCTCTGGAATACATGAGGATCCAATTTCCACTCGTGGGGATCCATAATTTGTCTGCTCAACACATCTGCTAAGGAGTTCTGTGCACCTGGCAGAAACCTTGCCTGAAGATTTAGCTGTAAACTGAGAGCAGTCTCCCACAAAATCATTGCTTGTCTGCATAGAGGATAAGAATGCGTTCCCCCTTGCTTGTTGATGTACCACATGACAGTTGTGTTGTCTGTTTGAATCAACACCTGCCCTGGAAGAAGTAAATCCTTGAAAGCTATCAATGCAAATTGGACTGATAACATCTCCTTCAAGTTGATATGTAGATGTTGAAGTCTGGCAGGCCACGTGTCTTGTATCCATTTTCCATTTAGATGAGCTCCCCAAGCTTTGTCTGAGGCACGGGTTGGGAGGGTGGCCTAATGGTTAAGGTGTTTACCTTACAAACACAAGGTGCATGGTTTGAGTCTCACAAGGGATAATTGGCTAAGCTTAAAATGGCTCACAAGGGCAGTTAGCTTAGTACTAATCTATGAACCTATGAACCTATCTGTCGTTAAAATCTGACTCGCCTCTGGCCGGGTCACAGAGAGTCCCTTGTTTAGGTGACATTCCTGAGCCCACCACAAAAATTCCTTTTGAATGCAAGGTATTATTTGAATGACAGTGTCCAAATCTTGGCAGTGCTGTGTCCATACATTCTTGAGATACAATTGTAGCTTCCTCATATGCAGTTTGGCATTGGGAAGTACCAGAATACAAGATGCCATGAACCCCAAGGCTTGAAGGACTGTCCTTGCAGTCAGCCTGGACTGATGAGACAACTGGTGGAAGTAAAGAGAAAGATTCTTTTGTTTGTCCGGGTCAAAAGGCCATCTGGGATGCTGTATTCAGTCTCACACCCAGAAAGCACATGTCCTGAGAGGGTACTAGACTGGACTTTATTTCGTTCACAGAATACCCCAGGCATCTTAACACTGCCATCACATACTGTAAATGATGAAGAAGTTCGTCCTTTTCTTGGGCCAGTATCAGGCAATCGTCCAAATAAGGATAGATCTGTATTCCTCTTAGCCTGAAGAAAGCTACCACTGGAGCCAGAACCTTCGTGAACACTCTGGGTGCAGTAGATAAGCCAAAGGGCAATGCAGAGAACTGATAATGTGAAGTCCCAGCCAGAAAACGCAGATACTTCCTGCAACTGGGCCTGATAGGAACATGAAGGTAAGCCTCTTTGAGATCCAGGGTCACCATCCAGTGATCTTTGCCCAGCAGAGGTAAAAGCTGTTGTAACGTTAACATTTTGTACTTGGGAATGTCCAGATATGTGTTGAGGATGGATAAATCCAAAATTGGTCTCCACGTGTTTCCTTTCTTTGGTACTAGAAACAGGCGAGAATAAAATCCTAGGCCCACTTCTGGCAGAGGAACCGTTTGTATGGCCCCTATTTGAAGTTGTAAAGAAATTTGCTTGAGCCTCTAGTCTTTGCTGAGGAGGAACGTCCGGCATGCCTTTGAAAGGAGGCAAGGTATGGAAATAAAACTTGTAACCCTGGTGTATGACATCCAATACCCATTTGTCTTGGGTAATCAACATCCAATTTTCCTTGAAGAGTGCTAACCTTCCTCCCAAAGGTGCTGCCAGGCAAGAAGGATCTGGCAGCTGAAAAGTAGGTCATTGGGCCTGTTTACGAAAGGACTGGCCCCTGCCCTCACCCGAAGATTGTGCAGGTGAACTCCCTGTTCTAGGCCTGAAAGAATTCTGAGCTCTGCCCCTACCACGTCTAGATCTACCCCTAGACTGAGAATCATAAGAAGGATACGTCCACCCCTTAGCAGGCCAATTCCTACTAAACGTCGGAGGCTGAACTTGCAAAAAATCCTTAACAGCCTGCATAGACTTAGCCTTGTCTTCCATTTTCTTCAAGACTGATTCCACAGGTGAACCAAACAACACATCAGACTGCAAGGGAGCATCCAAAATCCTTGTCTTAACATGGTCAGATAAATTCTGATCCTTTAACCAGGCGTGCCTGCGAAGAACTGAGCCAGTGGCAGCCACCCTAGACGAGGCCTGCACAGCATCAAAACCACACTGTAATGAATGCTTACCCACTTGTTCAGAGACATGCACCAAATCTTGCAACTCTTTACACTCAATGCCTTCCGCCAGAGCATCCACCTTAGACTTCAATTGAGAAAGAAGAAAGTTTTGATATTTCAACATATGAAACTGGCAATTCAAAGCCCTCATAGCTAAGGTAGAAGATGTATAGACCTTCTTTCCCCATCTATCCAAAGCTCTGGCTTCTTTATCTAGAGGAACCGGATTTTTTACAACAGAGGCCTTGACACCCTTAAGTCCCTGACTAATAGTTTATGGGTCCGCCCTAGGACTCTTATAAAGATATTTATGAGCCTCAGGCACCCTGTAATACCTATCCGGTTTAACAGGAGCAGGAGGCAGAGAATCAGGATTAAGTGAAGCCTCTGCAAACACATCTTCCACAACATCCAGAACAGGGGTATAGCCAAGGGCCTATGCTGGGGTAACAGCAAAACTCCCTAAGCCTTTTCCTAGAATCAGAGAAGTCCTGACCTTCCCACTTAAAATGTTCCCTCATAGAATGAAGTGTCTCTGAAAAAGAAAAATCCTCTGGAGGAGAAGCAGAAGGAGTGGAATCATCTGCATCAGAATCAGAATAAGGAGAATACTCCTGCAAGTCTTCAGCTGAAGACTCTGAAATATCCGAAGCCTGCTCAAAACTTCCCAACTCTGGCTCCACCCTAGGCCTCTTATCAGGACGGGGCATAGAACCTCTAATCAGAGTAATTAAATCTTCTGCCATTTTAAGCATGTGCTTCTTAGGCACAGACCCTGCTGAACTAGGAGTGACACCAACAGAAGCTGAAACTGGCCTGCCTCTGGGAGAAGCCTTGGAAACAGAAGGAGAAGGCCTAACCACCTTAGGAAGGGAGGGGAGTACAGTAACTTGGGAAGCCCCTTCAGCCTGACCTGCCTCCTGAGAGACCACCTCCTGCAAAATCAAAGTCTCCCCCTGAGACTCCAGAGAAGTCTCCGTCGGAACCACCGGTTCCACTGAAGCCTCTAAAGAACCGGCGTCCGGAACGGACGACTCATCTTGCCTGGGTTTAACTGTTTTGTCTTTGCGCTTCTTCGCAGAAGCGGGCGCCGGAGAATCCGAAGGCATATTATAATTGCACCGCTTCCCAAAGACCAGCCTAGCACAACCCAACCTTCGCTTAATAGTGCGTTTATTGAACCTAGTACAAAGGCAACACCCAACAACGTCGTGCTCAGGCCCCAAACAAGGAATACACAAAGAATGATAATCCCTATGCGGTATCTGTTTCCCACAAGAAATACAGTTATTCACTTTTTCTGACATCCGGTAAAACACTGAGGCAAGAAAAAACCAAAATAATCCCCAACGGGGTACTTAGCCAACTTGGATTCGGTCTGAAACTCCGAATTCGAAAAATTTCAGAACGGCGAACGGCACTTGCAACGCTGCTTCTGCATCGGACCATGCGGCAAAAAAGACTGAAGAAATGACGTCGGTCATGCGCTTTTGTACCCTGACGTCCTGATGTCAGTTTTAAGCGCCTGGACCGACGTCAGCCTAATACTTTGGTATTCGGGCCGACCGAGGACAGCGGACTACCCATATGTAAGGACTGCAGCAATGTGAGATGAAGAACATCGTGCTTTTTTTTTGTTTTTTCTTTTGACAAACGTCTGCCCTACATACCCTAGGAAGTTCACACCTTTGCCTACATTCAACTAACTTAGCAGGAATCTCCTCCCAAACAAATATCTCTGGAATCACCCCTCTGTCCCTCTGAAACCATTAGCCGAGGTTCCCCCTCAACACCCAGAGCTTCTGAGGACATGCAAAAAGTTGGATCCATGCCGGCCTCCGATATGGTCGCAGCAGAGGAATCCAACCTAACAACCAGGCAGTCATCTTGGCATTCACCATTCTCAAGAGGGATGCCTGGGAGAGGCAGGACAGCAGCCAAAATCAGATCCGACTCTTTTGCCCTTTTCTTGGCATGGGTTGTCCTTCAGGACAGGAAGATTCCACCATAGCACCATGGGCCAACAATTTAAGATGTTCTTCCTCTGTAAATGGACAAGTAGGAGAGGTGACTACATAGGGTGTTAAGGACAAACGCTTAGCAGACAGAACACTTCATATGGCTGTGAAAAGCACACTGCTCGTGAGTATCCTTATGGGGAATCTGCCTCTCACACTGACATTTTCCCTTTCTGGATGACATGTAAATACATAAACTTAAGAACAGTAAGAAAAGATAAGAAGAAACTCCAATGGGGTACTCACCTGAAACACTGTTCGATAACCAGTGCAGAAGGAGCAATCAGACTGACAATAGATTATAGCGTTTGGACTCGCCACAGAAGTTTTGAGGTATGTATGTATGTATGTCACCTTTATGCCATATGCCTTCAGTGGGAAGCAGAAGCATATGCATGATGTACAATGTCTATAAAATTCTAAGGATTTGGTATACTGGCTGGACATTAGGCTACCCATGTCAGAGACTCCCTTTAGTAAGGAATACTGCAATATTGATATGGAAGGACATCTTACCATTACTGTACATGTTCAAGTACAGTCACTGATGCAGTCTTTGCTTCCTCTCACCGCCCCCATCCATTAACTTGCTTGGGCATCCTGGAGTTATAGTGTGTATCTCATTCACCTTATTTCTTCCATCTTCCCTCTCATTTCCCCAACGGGTTCTCTCCTTCTCTGTCCCCAGAGCTTGGGGAGGCAGACTGAGGACTGTGGGGTAAATACCTGCCCTTAGGTTCAGGTTTCCTAGCGTCAGTTGTGTTCTGAAATTTAATACAAGTTCTCTGTCCATACCAGGCAAGAAAAATCAGATAATGGCAAAGGCCAATGCTTTTCTTATACCATCAATGGCTTGATGCCCAAATGAGAGGAAGTTTGCCAAAGCTAGGTAGAAGGCAAAGCTCTAGAAGTTAAGCTGGCCATGGGGCTCCTGCAGGCAGGAATCTGAGAAGCTATTATGGCAACTGTGAATACATACTTTAACCTCTACAATTATGTTAGGTTCCTAACACAAGTGCACTCTCTCTCCACAAAACTGAATTACATATGCATATTTAATGTAGAGAATAGTCCCTCATCTTTATTTTCTTCCTATTTAATTAACTATGCCTGTAGTTCAACTGACTAATTCAAAGTAACATCAGAAACCATATCAGGCATAACCAATGGCATTGTTTTCAGACAACCTAGCAGGCTGAAAAAAGTACAGTTCTGTACCTACCATAAATTTAGATGTTTGAGTGTATACCCTGCTACAGTCATCACACTTGGGGTTATCCTGTCGTCAGACGGTCCCGCAGTCGGCCTGAATTCCAAAGTCTTTCCGGCGTCGGTTGCTGTCACTTCATCCCTCACATCAGTGCACCAGGGGTATACAAGAGGCATCCGACGCCATTTTCTTCAGTTTTTCTTGCCCCAGATGTCAGGTGCCCCCCCAAAAGATGGTCAGTAGATAGTACCAATAATAAAAGCTTAGCACCAACAAAACATCCCTCCAGCTATAAGCAAATACACCACAAAGGTTGTATCAGATTTTATTGAAAGGTTTTAGGTCAGAGGGGATGGAGGGAGGGTAACCTGAACTGCAGCAAGGTATACACTCGAACATCTACATTTATGGTAGGTACAAAACTGTACTATGTTCATCGTGTTACCCTGCTGCAGTCATCACACTTGGGTAGAATCCCAAAGCTAAGGATGGGAGGTGGAGTCAAACAGGGTTAGAGGAGGCTAGAAGGCCCTGCAAAACAGCAGTGGCAAAGTCAGCTCTAGTCTTAGAGTAAAGTGGTAAGCGATCGTGTTTGGTGAAGGTGTGTACTGAACTCCAAGTTGCAGCTTCCAGAATATACTTGGTTGGCACCCCCCTGAGGAAGGCTGTAGATGTAGCTGCTGCCCTGGTGGAGTGGGGCCTTATGCTAGCAGGAACTGGTTTTCCATGATGGGTGTAGCAAAAACGTATGCAATGTCCTATCCATTTGGAAATGGTCTGTTTTGAGATAGCCTTTCCTTGTGATGCTGTAGCATAGGCTACAAAAAGTTGGTCAGATTTTCTGAAAGCCTTAGTTTTATCCAAGTAGTAACGTAGTTGCCTGTGAATGTCCAAGGAATGCAGGAGTCTTTCTCCTTTGTTCTGTGGATTTGGAAAGAGGTAAGTGGATGGTTTGATTTAGAGCCACACTGGATACCACCTTTGGCATAAAGGAGGGGTTAAGTTCGTAGAGAAACTCTGTCTTGATTAAAAATGAGGAAAGGCTCTACTGCCATTAGTGCCTGTAGCTGAGACTCTTCTGGCTGAAGTAATTGCTAGCAGCAGGGCAGTTTTCCATGATGTAAACTGTAAGTCAGCTGAGAAAGCTGGCAGCGAAAGTTATTCCAGAACAAAATTTAGGTCCCAAGTTGGTGTTGGCGCTCTCCTGGGAGGCCTAATGTTTTTTGCCACTCTGAGATACTGCCTTAGAAGTGGATGTGAAAATAAGGGAGGATCCGTGTTGTAGTGAGCTGAAATAACTGAGGTGTGGATTTTAATAGATGAAAAAGAAAGTCCTTTGTGTAACATCTCAGTTAAATATTGTAGAATCTGAGGTATGTCCGGCTCAAGGGTATTTTGGCCTTTAGCTTGGTTCCAGATGCAAAATCTTTTCCATTTGTCTGAGTAGGCTTTTCTGGTGCTGGACCTCCTGGCCTCCAGAATGACATCCATAACAGCTTGTGAAAGAGGGGCTGGCTGGTTGCTTAGGTGATGTGCCATGCAGCCAAATTTAAGGTTTTGAGCTGGCTGTGTAGAATCTGACTGCCTTGCTGTGTGAGTAGATGAGGAATTTGTGGTAAAATCCATGGTGGGCCCTGGGCCATGTTCCTTAGTAGTGGGTACCAGTGTTGGCGTGGCCAGTCCGGGGCAATGAGTATCATTCGAGGTCTCTCCAACCTGACTTTCAGCAGCACCTTTGTGAGAAGGGGCAATGGAGGAAAGGCATATACTGTCAGCATTTTCCAACTGAATGAGAGTGCGTCCACTTTCCAAGCTTGATAGTGAAATGTTCTTGTGCAAAATTTTGAAAGCTGATAGTTTTGGGGGTTGGCAAACAGGTCTATGTCTGGGCGCCCCCATTTTTGAGTTATCATTGCAAATACTTGTGGATCCAGTTTCCACTCGTGGGGATCCATGATGTTTCTGCTTAGGTCGTCTGCCAATGTGTTCTTTTTTCCTGGCAGGAATTGGGCTTGTAATTGAACTTGGTAAGCCAGTGCTGTGTTCCACAAGGTCATTGCTTGCCTGCATAGAGGGTAGGAGTGTGTACCCCCTTGTTTGTTTATGTACCATATTACTGTGGTGTTGTCTGTCCTTATTACAAGCCGTCCTGGATGTAAGAGCATTCTGTACAACTAGCATTTCTTTTTGATTGATGTGCATATTCCTTTAATCTGCAGTCCATATGCCTTGAATGCACCGTCCTGCCATGTGTGCCCCCCATGCATAGTCCAATGCATCTGTTGTCATAGTTTGCCTGGCTGGGGGTAAGGTGAAAGGCTGACCCTTGTTGAGGTGACATGCCTGTGACCACCATAGAAACTCCTGTTGAAGGCAGGGAAAGAGAGGTATCATTGTTTCCAAGCTGTGGTTGTTTTGAGTCCATACACTTTTCAGGTACCATTGTAGTTTCCTCATATGCAGTTTTGCAAATGGTATTAGTAGTATGCAAGATGCCATGACGCCCAAGGCCTGCAGAATTTTTCTTGCAGGGAGTTGGGTCTTTGTTGCCATTATTTTGAAGTATTGAGTTAGTTGTAGTTTGTCTGGCGTCAGATAAGCCATCTGGGCCGTTGTATTCAAGCTGGCACCCAGGAATGTCATAATTTGTGAGGGCACTAGTTTTGATTTCTTTTTGTTTACTGTGTACCCTAGGCAACTTAGAAGGTGTTTTACAAAAGTCAGATGTAAGAGAATGTCCTTGCTTTCTGCTTGGATGAGGCAGTCATCCAGGTATGGGTATATTTGAATTCCTCTGTCTGCAGTATGCAATTACTGGTGCCAGGCATTTTGTGAAGACTCTGGGTGCAGTAGATAAGCTAAAGGGCAGTGCAGACAATTGGTAATGGGTTGAACCTGCAATGAAACAGAGGTATCTTCTGCAACTTTGTCTGATAGGGACATGCAGGTATGCCTCCTTGAGGTCCAGCGTTACTAGCCATGCTTCCTTGCCCAACATGGGAAGAAGCTGCTGTAGTGTTAGCATTTTGAATTTGGGTACTTGCAAGTAGGTGTTTAGAATTGAAAGGTCCAGAATTGGTCTCCACGCATTGTCCTTTCTGGGCACTAGAAAAAGTCTTGAGTAAAATCCTTGGCCTTGCTCTCGAGTAGGCACCAGTTGAATGGCTCTCATGTCCATGAGAGCTGTAATTTGTTTTTGTGCCTCTGCCCATTGATTTTGTGGCAGGTTAGGCATTCCTCTTTTCATTGGCAAGGTGTGAAAATGGAATCTGTATCCTCGTAAAATTATGTCTAGGACCCATTTGTCCTTTGTGACAATGTGCCAGTTGTCTGAAAAGAGTGCGAATTTTCCTCCCAAGGGGGCTGCCAAGAGAGTGTTGCTTGGCCAGATGAGGTGCAAGTCACTGAGTTTGCCTTCTGGTAGATTTGGACCGGTCTTCTCCTCCCTTCTGTGTTGTAGTGCCCCATTGGCGAGGTTTGTACTGGGCTTGTGGTTGTCCTCTGCCCCTTGGGCGTCTGTATTTACCCCTCTGTGGTCTGTCTGTAGCTGGAAAGGACCAATTTTTTGTTGGCCAGTTTCTGCTGAAGCGAGGGGGCTGTACCTGTAGGAAATCTTTGACTGCCTGCATAGATTTTGCCTTATCCTCCATTTTCTTTAAGACTTCTTCTGCTTTAACTCCAAAAAGAACATCCTGCTGTAAGGGAGCATCTAGAAGTTTTGCTTAACATGATCAGGTAGAGTTTGTTCCTTTAACCAAGCATGCCTACGTATAACAGACCCAGTGACAACTGCTCTGCAGGAGGCCTCCAAAGAATCAAACCCACATTGTAAGGTATGTTTGCCCACCTGTTCAGTGGCATACAACAGATCCTGCATTTCTTTCAATTCAGATTATTGAGGTAGAGTGGTCATTTTTTGCTTTAACTGAGAGATTAGAAATTGCTGATACTTAAGCATGTGAAATTGGCAATTTAGTGCCCTCATAGCTAGAGTGGCTGATGTGTAAACCTTTTTCCCCCACCTGTCTAGTGCTCTGGAATCCCTCTCAGAAGGTACACGATTTTTAGCCATAGAAGCCTTAGCTCCCTTGGGACCGTGGGAGAACATCTCTGGGTCAGCAACAGGGCTTTTGTAAAGAAATTTGTGGGAATTAGGCACTCTATAATATCGGTCAGGCTTAGCCGGAGCAGGAGGAAGAGAATCAGGGTTAAAACTGGATTCTAAGTAAACATCATCCACAATGTCTAAAACTGGTGGGATGGCAAGTGGTCTGTGTTGGGGAGTAAAAGAAACTCTCTGAGCCTTTTCTTCGAGTCAGAGTAGTCCTGACCTTCCCAGTGAAAAATGTTCCCTCATAGTGCGTAAAGTTTCCCCAAAGGAGTAGTCTTCAGGAGGAGAAGCTGAGGGAATGGAATCCTCAGCATCAGAATCTTCATAAGGGGAGAAAGAGTAATCTTGGTCCTCAGAGGAGTCTGAAGAAATGGACAATTGTTCAGAGGATGCATAATCTTCCTCTTGTCTAGGCCTTTTGTCAGGAGGGGGCTGGGAACCCCTGATTAAAGTGATCAAATCTTCAGCCATTTTGAGCATCTGTTTCTTAGGCATGGGGCCTTGAACAGGGGACTGAAGTGCAGTCTTTTTAGATTTAATAGGAGTCTTCGTCTTAGAAAAATATTTAATGGTGGGCATCGTCGGTCTGAAAATGCCTTCAGAAACCGATGGCGTTTCTGCAGCACCGACATCCTTTTCAACAATGTCGTCGGTAGGGCCTGCACTAAATGGCTGCGTCGGCCTGGTACATTCCGACAAAAATTCTGAAGCGGTCTCGGGTTCCAGATCTGCGGTAGTCAGGGGCTGCGTTGGTGCCTCACTGAGGACCGGAGAACTGGAGGCTGGGCCAGTCGAGGCCTCGGAATCTGCTTAGGCCTGGGCTGTCTGTCCTTATCCTTGCATTTTCTTTGCATGCCGGTAGTCGGTTGCTCCGACGGCATGGTGTAGTTACATTTCCTACCGAAGTAGTGTCGTGCGAAATCAAAGCGTCTTTTAATAGTACGCTTATTAAACCTAGCACAAAAACGACAACTAGTGACGTCGTGGTCTGGACCTAGGCAAGGTATGCAATAAGAATGAAAATCCTTATGAGGTATTTGCTTCCCACAAGAAATACAATTATTAACTTTTTCTGACATCGGTCTGAGGCAAGAAAATTTTCCCCAACGGGGTACTTAGCTTTATATAAGACTTCGGTCTGAAATTCGAATTCGAAAATCTCAGTAGTCGGCCGACCGGCACTTGCGAACTGCTTCTGCTTCGGGCACCGCGCGACAAGAAAGACTGGAGAAAATGGCGTTGGTTGCATTGTATATACCCCTGGTGCACTGACATCAGGGAAGAAGTGACAGCAACCAACGCCGGACCAAGACTTTGGAATTCCAGCCAACTGCGGGACCGCCTGACGACAGGATAACCCAAGTGTGATGACTGCAGCAGGGTAACACGATGAACATCTCTCTAACAAAAAACGAGTTTCCTAGGTGGGATAAACTAGGTGATACACAGTCTAACTACACTAAAAGGGAAGACTATCTAAAAATACTAAAAATACAAGGTAAATGATTAGCTAATAATACAAAAAAAAAAAAGGAATAATACGACCTGAGCCAGTAAAATCGCAACCTCGTAGCTGAAGCGGCAAATGAGATCTAGGTATCTAGCGCCAAGCATTGTGGGATATGAGGAGGCCTCAAGCCAGTAAATAGCTCTCGAGCTTTAGTACATGGCCGAGTCGGAGCAGAGGATCGGCTCCGAACCCAGCCAGCAAGAATGAAGGCGAGATAGACAACTTAACATTATCTGTTCCCATCTTTAAAATGTTGACATCAAGACTGGTTGGATCAGGCTGCACAAACTCAGCAGGATGGATCCTGGAAGAGGCAAAATCCTGATGAAGGGAAATGGTCAGTCTTCCAGTTCTGATGGGAGCTGAAGCAACCCCAGTTGGATATGGGTCATAAGAAATGTCCTTATCATCCTATCCACGTCAGCCTCAGAAAGACTCTTGGTGGACCTGACAGAGAGGAGTAAGGAAGCAGACAGAAGAGTGTCTCCAGATCTCCCTGAAACAATCTCTCCTGGAGAATAGAGATCTAAATTTGGGAGATATCAGCTCTGGCAAAAAATGTGACTTTGGCAAGGGAGGTGCACTGGATCTCATGACTATCAGATCAGAGGATTTTGAAAGCTTGGGAGCTTGAGACAATGGAGGACAGTGAGCGGGGGCCACTTCCTGCCTTTGATTTTTCCACCCTTTTTCTTTTGTTTTCTTGTGGCTTTTAGTATGCTCATTTGGATTCTTTGACTGAGGAGTAGCACAGGAAGAAGGCATGAGTGAGCTGGAGTCCTTCTCCCACAGAGTTAAGGAGAAGCCCCTGAAGAAACTCTCTCTCTCAATAAAGGCACTGTGACCAAAGGAATCACAGACGCTGCATTGGTCATCCAGGAGTGCAGCCCCTAAGCAGACTAAGCTTTTGGTATGAGCATCTGAATTAGACAGCTCATGGCCGCAAGCAGCACAATTTTTAAAACCTGACTTTTTTAGTCATCCCAGAGATGACCTATCAAAAACAGTAAAACTGACATCAAAAAACTCACCCCAAACCAACAGGTGATAACCCAGCTATATAAAATACTAAGCCCAAAATGAGAGTAAAACATAGAAGAAAAGTGCCAAAGGGCACCAAGAAACAGAAAGTAAACTTACAGACTAAGAAGAATAGTATAAATATACAATTATATGCACCATACGTTCATAGGTAGGTACTAGGCTATCGGCCCAAGGGCCTAAGTAAGCCTAGCCAACAAGGTTCCCTGGCTTACGCCACCCAAGAAAGTTAATTTCCTGTGCCCATGTCGAGCAGAGCCACAGAAGTGGTCTCCAGGGTGTATTTCATATTTCCCATCCACTCACCAAGATTTTTCTTGAAGAGTGCTAATTAGGAACTTTGCTTGACATAGATGGGTAGTTTATTCCAGAGTAAAAGAAGTCTCTGGGACAGGAATCTATCCCTCCAGCATGTCCCGTATTGTGGTGATGAGGTTTAGGTCCCTACACAGCATGTAGCTCGGAGGGATTGGGATTTCTTTAGGTGTAGCATGTCCAACAGCTCTGGGTTTAACATACCTTTATATGTTAGGCAGAGATCTCCTCGGAGTACACAATATGGTACAGAGTAAAGCTGGAATTTTTTGAGCCTGTCAGTGTAGGGCATCTGTTTGAGGCCAGTAATCCTCTTTGTGAGGTACTTCTGTGGCCTTTTCAGCTACTGCAGATGTCTTATGGGTTCATAGGTAGGTACTAGGCTATCAGCCCAAGGGCCTAAGTAAGCCTAGCCAACAAGGTTCTCCGGCTTACACCACCCAAGAAAGTTAATTTCCTGTGCTCCTGTTGAGCAGAGATACAGAAGTGATCCCCGGTGTGTATTTACTGGTGAATACTAGCTATGGAACTTCATAATGCTAAGCATCTTCTGAAACATTGCCACTTACAGATGTTATACTTATCAGCAACTACCCATTAAGTCTGTTCATCCTCCATACATAGTGGCACAATATGGAACAGCCTTTGGGACGACCACAGGTTCAACTAGTTTGTACTTAATTATGGAAATACTGACTAGCAGGTCCCATGATGGAAACACTTTTCACTACAGCTAGAGATTCCTGAACCATTTTTCTATAGCAATAACAGTACAGGTCGAGTTAAAAACTTCATAGTTAGGCTTTTCCATGACCACACTTAATACAGGGACACTAACAAGATAAGTGTTAAATGAATCAACAATGGCAGAGTACACTGCTACCATAAACCAAACAGCCTACACGTGCTATTATTTTGTCAATTTAAATATTAAGAGACTTTTGCTGGTGTTTTAGGCATGGAATTTATTTAAGCATCTAAAATTGTTCTCTTTAAAAGTATAGAGGCATTGTTTACTTTCATTTTATTAATACTAATTTTGTGTTTCATACCTAAAAGTTATTTCTTCCTGTTGAATTTCAGTACATTTCCCAGGTAACCACTGCACAAGTTCAAATGCTAAAGTGTATTCCAAAAGTACAGTTGTGTACACTTACCATAAATGTAGATGTTCAAGTGTATTCACCGTTGCAGTCATCACACTTGTGTTATCTGCCTGCAGGTAGCCCCAGTTGGCCAGAATACCAGAGTCTTGGGATTTCTGCGTTGGATGCTGCCGCCTCTTCCATGACATCAGGTCGTCAGGGGTATAAAACATGCAGCCAAAGCCATTACATTAGTTTTTCCTGCCCTAGATGTCAGGAGCCCCCAAAATAGGAAGCTATTACATGGTGTGGAACACCTCCAGTAAAAAGTAAATACCCCTGCCATAAAAGATGGCCACAAAAGAGGATAGGTAAAAAGGATAGAGAAAGCCAGGGGGCTGGAGGGAGGGAAACCAGGACTGCAACAGTGAATACACTCGAACATCTACATTTATGGTAAGTGTACACAACTGTACTATGTTCTTCATGTTTCACTGTTGCAGTCATCACACTTGGGTTGATTCCCAAAGCTTAGGAAGGGTTGAGGCAGTCAAGAAGTGTTGGGGCTGGCTAGCAGGCCTTGGAAGACTGCTGTAGCAAATCCAGCTCTGGATTTAGAAAAAATAGTTAAGTGGTAATGCTAGGTGAAGGTGTGTACAGAACTCCAGGTTGCAGCTTCCTGGATGTCCCTGGTGGGGACCCCCTTGAGAAATGCTGTAGAGGTTGAAGTAGCTCTAGTGGAATGATTTCTGATCCCCAGAGGGGTAGGTTTTCCATGGTGCTTGTAACAGTAATTGATGCAGTGTGCTATCCATTTGGAAATGGTTTGCTTCGAAATGCCCTTGCCCTCTGCTCCTGTAGCAAAACTGACTAGTAGCTGGTCAGATTTTCTGAAAAGCTTAGTCCTTGTCAAGGTACAACCTGAGCTGTCTGTGCATGTCCAAGGAGTGCAGGATCCTTTCCCCTTTATTTTGAGGATTAGGGAAAAAGGTTAGCAAATGGATGGATTGGTTTAAAGCCACACTGGATACCACCTTGGGCATGAAGTAAGGGTTAGTCCTGGGGGAAACCCTGTCAGCATGGAAAATAATGAAGGGCTCCACCGCCATTAGTGCCTGTAACTCAGAGACTCTTCTTGCTGAAGTAATAGCTAGAATTAAGGCGGTTTTCCAAGAGAGGAATTTTAACTCTGCTGAAGCAGCAGGTTCAAAAGGGGGAAGTGTGAGCTTTTCTAGTACAAAGTTAAGGTCCCAGGCCGGGGTGGGAGCTCTCCTAGGGGGGCTTAAATTTTTAACTCCTCTCAGGCACTGCTTAATGAGAGGGTGACAAAAGACAGGAGGCTCAGTATTATAATGAGCTGAGTTGGCAGAGGCATGAATCTTAATGGATGAGAAGGATAGGCCTCTGTGGAGCAGCTCTGCTAGGTAATCAAGGATTTGAGGTAAGTTGGGCACAGCTGTGTCCTTTACTTGAGACTGACTACAAGAACAATAACTTTTCCACTTTTCAGCATAGGATTTCCTAGTACTCGGCCTTCTGGTGTCAAGGATGATGTCCAGCACCTGTTTGCTGAGGGATGCTGGTAGTGTATTCATGGGATAAGCCAGGCTGCAAGGTTTAGGGTCTGCATCTGTGGATGCAAAATATGTCACTCCTGCTGAGACAGCAGGAAAGGTGTCTGATGTAGGTGCCAGGGTGGCACTGCTGTCAGACTGCACAGGAGTGGGTACAAGTGTTGGCATGGTCAGTCTAGTGCAGTAAGGATTGCCCTTGGCCTGTCCTGTTTGATCTTGAGTAGTACTTTTGAGAAGAGGGGCAGAGGAAGAAAGGCATAAATTGAGAGGTTTTCCCATGTAAAGGTAGGAAGTCCACCTTCCAGGCTCTGCTGTGAGGGTTCCTGGTACAAAATATGTTCAAATGGTGGTATTGGGGGGAGGCAAAAAGGTCTACCTCCGAAGTTCCCCACCTCTGGGTTAGTAGTTTGAATGAGCTGGGTTCCAATTTCCACTCGTGAGAGTCCAGTAGATTTCTGCTTAAGTCGTCCGCCAGTGAATTTTGCTTGCCTGGCAGGAATTGAGCTTGTAGATGCACTTGGATACTCAAGGCTGTGTTCCACAGTGCCATGTCTAACCTGCAGAGTGGGTAAGAATGAGTCCCGTCCTGCTTGTTTATGTACCACATAACTGTGGCGTTGTCTGTCTTTACTAGGAGCTGTCCTGGAAGGATAAGGTATTTGAAAACTGTCAGAGAATTCTGTACAGCTAGCATCTCTTTTTGATTGATATGCAGGGGAATTTGTTTTGGGATCCATTTGCCTGCCATGTGAGCCCCCCATGCATAGTCTGTTGTCAGGGTTTGGGCGGCGAGGGGTTGAGTGAAAGGAAGTCCCTTGTTGTGGTTGCATGCTTCTGACAACCAAAGGAACTCTGCCCTTAGACAAGGTATGATAGGAATCACTGTTTCCAGGTCCTGAGAATGTTAACACCAGAGACTTTTTAAGTACCACTGAAGTTTCCTCATATGCAGTCTTGCATATGGAATTAGTAGAATGCATGAGGCCATGAACCCTAGGGCTTGCAGTATTTTCCTTGCAGATAGCTGGGTTTTATTAGCCATTAGTTTGAAATAGTTTGTCAGATGGACCTGCTTTTCTGGAGTGAGGAATGCCATCTGGGAAGTTGTGCTCAAGCTTGCTCCCAGGAATACAATTTGTTGGCTGGGCACCAGTTGTGACTTCTTTTCATTGATGGTGTATCTCAGTGAAGTTAGAAATCTTTTTACAAATGCCAAGGGCTGAAGTATCAACTCCTGACTGTCCGCCTGTATCAGACAATCATCCAAGTATGGGCATATTTGAATATTTATCTGCCTGCAGTATGCAATGGCTGGAGCCAGGCATTTTGTGAATACTCTGGGCGCAGTAGATAAGCCAAAGGGAAGTGCAGAGAATTGATAGTGCATACAGCCTGCCCTGAAATGTAGATATTTCCTGTAAGACTCCCTTTATGGGGACGTGCAGATAAGCTTCTTTTAAGTCTAGGGTGACTAACCAGGCATCCTTGGCTAGCATAGGAAGAAGCTGTTGCAGTATAGGCATTTTGAATTTTGGGACCACCAGAAAGGTGTTGAGAATTGATAGATCCAAGAGAGAGCACCAAGAGCACTATTTTCTGGGCACCAGGAACAGTCTGGAATAGAAACCCTGTCCCCTTTGTTCTACTGGAACAGGTTGAATAGCCCTGATATGGAGAAGGGAAAGTACTTGCTTTTGAGCCTCTGCCCACTGGTTTGGAAGGAGGTCTGGCAACCTGCTTGGAGTTGGCAGTGAGTGGAAGTAGAACCTGTATCCCTGGAATACAATGTTTAGGACCCATTGGTCCTGAGTAATGGACATCCAGTTTTTTGCATGAAGGGTGAGTTTTCCTCCTAGGGGCGCAAGTACTTGGCCATGGCTGGGAAGGATAATTGAAAAGTCATTGTGAACTTTTTCCATAAGGGGGTGGCTTACCACTCCCTGGTTTTGAGGTGGAAACACTCCCATTGTTTAGATCTCTGCATACCCTGAGAGACTGTAGTCTTGGTGGTCTGTTTCCCCTAGGTTTGGACTGAGAAGGCCTGAGAGAGACTGGAAAGGACCAGTTTTTTGAAGGCCAAACCCTAATGAAACTAGGTGGCTGCACCTGTAAGAAATCTTTGACTGTTTGCACCGATTTAGCTTTTTCTTCCATCTTTTTAAGAACTACTTATGCTTTTGTGCCAAACAAACGCTCCTGATTTAAAGAAGCAGCTAGTAATTTTGCTTTGACATGGTTAGGCAAGATTTGTTCTTTTAGCCAAGCATGCCTTCTCAGTACAGACCCAGTGACAGCAGCCCTGCAAGATGCTTCTAAGGTATCAAACCATTTTTTGTTTAATTTGTTCCATAATATGTTGCTGGTATTTCAACATGTGAAACTGGCAATTCAAAGCCCTGATGGCAAGAGTTGCAGAGGTATATACTTTCTTACCCAATTTGTCTAAAGATCTAAAATCCCTGTCTGAAGGGGTAGGGTTTTTTTGCTGTAGTAGCCTTAATGCCTTTAAGTCCCTGGGAAATGGTCTCTGGAGCCGCAGGAGTAGTCTTAAAGAGAAATTTGTAAGAATCAGGTACTCCGTAGTACCCGACAGGTTTTCTAGGAGCTGGTGGGTAAGGTGTCAGGAGTAAGACTGGACTCCAAGAAGACATCGTCTACAATATCCAGGACAGGGGGTTTAAGCTAGAGGCCTGTGCTGGGGCAAATCTAAAAATTCCCCAAGACTCTTTTTGGACTGATGATAGTCCTGGAATTCCCAGAGGAAATGCTCTAAGGTATGCCAGGTTTCACCAAAAGAGAAATCCTCAGGAGGGGAGGCAGAGGGAATGGATTCCTCTATATTTGAATCCTGAAAGGAAGATAAGGGTATGTCCTGGTAATCAGAAAGGTCGGAGTCATCAGACTCCTGGTCTGTAGAATCAGAAGGAAAATCAATTATTTGTCTTTTGGAAGGGGAAGGCTGGCTTCCCCTAATTAGAGTAATAAGGTCTTCAGCCATTCTAACCATTTGTTTTTGTGGAATGGGAGGATGAGCATGCGTTTTGGACATCGGTTTTCTAGGCGTAGTGCGAACTCTGGGCCTGAGAAACCTGGTAGTTTTAGTAGGAAATGAAGTCATTTAATATGAATATCGGTAGATCAGAATACACCCTCAGAAGCCGGTGCCTGCACAGCAGCTCCGGACCCATCCAAGGTAGAGACATCCGCAGGTTCCATAGTCGAAGTAGTATCTCGCGTCATACCAGACTCCGAATGGGTTTCAGAAGAGGCCTGCAAATCTGTAGAAGCGGGCATCAGGGGCTGCAAAGGACCTCACTGAGTACCGGCGGACTGGTGACAAGCTGAACAGAAGCGTTGTCGGCAGTTTTTGACCTATGCAGTCTGTCTTTGCGCTTTTTCGGAAGATGGGTAGTTGGATGGTTTAACAAAGCCATTTCAGAATACGGAGAATGAGAGCAAAATAATTTAGCTACAAAAATAGTACGAAGACGAATGGTTCGGGCATTAATCAAGGCACAAAACTGACAGCTAGGGACGTCGTGGTCTGGGCCTAAACAGGTGACACAGTAAGAATGAAAATCTCTGTGAGGTATTTGCTTTCCACAGGCAAGACAATTGTTAATTTTTTCTGACATGGGTTAAAGCAAGAAAAAAGAATCCTCAACGGGGTACTTAGCTTTAGAAGACTTCAAGTCTGAAACTCGAAAAAATGAAAATTTCAGGTAGTGGCCGACTGGCACTTGCGAACTGCTTCTGCTTCGGGCTCCTTCTCGGCAAGAAAGACTGATGTAATGGTGTTGGCTGCATGTTTTATACCCCTGACAACCTGGTCTCTTGGAAGAGGCGACAGCATCCAATGCAGAAATCCCAAGACTTCGGTATTCGGGCCGACTGAGGGCTACTGCAAGTAGATAACCCAAGTGTGATAACTGCAACAGTGAAAACACGAAGAACATCACTATGTACAAACATCATATTGACTGAATCACACTAATTATTCCAGTCCCTTTTTGTAATACTTAATTTCAGCTTCTCAGTGTCAACAGGCTTTTAATTTACATACAACTTGAGGGGGGCTATTTTCCTGGAAATGTTGACAAATAATTCTACTCAAATATGGTCTGAATTACTTTAATGTCTCTCTTCGTCTTAAATTCAACATAAATCACATCATAAGTTGCTCCTAAATTTAGTATATTAGAACCCTTAGAAAGAAAAGATGCTAACTGGGTGCAACTATTTATCACTATTACACAACCAGGAATTCAATTTCAAACTGAGAAGTCCAATGAATGCCAAGCATATGAGGGAGTAACCCATGAGTGCTACACTATTCACATATAGAAATCTATAACAAGACAATTCTGAATGAATTAGGGATAATCTGGTATTTCTAACATTGTACCATACTCCTCCCTTTACCAATAATAGTCTCATAACAGAAAGTGTGGCAAACTCTGAAATTCCATTCCCATTCTTAGATGTTCAGAGGCACACAATCAGATATGACAATTTCAGTAGAGTACCATGCTTCAGTAACAATTATTATATTTTCTAGAAAAAGTTATGACTCAAGGTTTGTCCCTTTTTATTCAGAATTCCACCATTAGTGTAGTAAACTTTTAAAGGAGGAAACAATTTGTGGATTTAATGTGGGTTTCCTTAAAGGACTACCCTTTTCAAAAAAGATTTAATGAAACAGCAGACTTTCTCTGATAGAATGAATCTGCCTTTGCAACACAGATAAAATAGGTCATTTACTAAAAATGAACTATGTTCTTTTTTCAATATTAATATTTGTGTATAATTGATCTACAGTAATTTTTCCAAAAGTAGATGGCATTCCTGTGGAAGCTTGGAAGCTAGGAGGGAAATTCTGTAAGGTTTTGTTAAACAGTATTTTAAAAGGAGGGGGAAACACCACCATCCTGGAAGAAAGCTGTGGTGGCTGCAACACCTAAAGCCTGCAAAGATCCATATGACCCAGCTCCATATAGGTCCATTTAAATTTTAACCCATATGAAAGGTTTACATCTATAATTCCAAAAAGAATGGTAAAGGTGTTGCCAACATTAATACATATGGGTCAACATTTTTTTGGGGGGGAAGGCAAACATTTCACAACGTTAATAGAACAATGATGATCCAAAAGGAAGCAGAATGTAAGAAAATACTGCTGCTGCTGCTGTTGAACCTTCATGCAGAGAAAGCAATCAACAGAGTAAGCTGGGATTTCAGGAGTAGGGCAATGAAAGAATTTGCATTCCTGATACAATAATATGATTAATTACGAGGATATATGAGGGAGAGGCAAACAAAGTGAAAGGGTTCCTCTCAGACAAGTTTTGTCTAAACAGAAGAACTAGGCAGTGGTGTCCTCTTTCCCCTTTATTTGCTTTATATTTAGAGCCACTAGCAGTGAAAATAAGGGACTCAAACCCATGAATATAACTGGTATGGTAATTAAAAAAAAGTTGGCTTTATTTGCAGACATTATTTTGTACCCAATTTGTGTCTTTCGGCTTTTCCCTGTTAGGGGTCGCCACAGCGGAACTCCGGTCCGCTAATAATTGGTAGTAGATTTTTACGTGCAGAGTTGCCAGCCCTGACACACGACCTTCAACGAAGATACGCCCATTCACGCAGGTCTCCACACAGAAGATGCTCTAGCTGAGAATCGAACAGGAAAACGCCGATAAAAAAAAAAAAAAAACAGAAAATGGCATCTCGGTGTTGTGGAACATTTTAAGACTGCTTCAAGTCTTTTCAGGATATAAAACTAAAGATGATAAAGTGAAGGCTACCGCTCAAAACTATGCACCTCCACATGACTTGGTTCAGCAATACCCACATTTTTGGGACACAGTAAAATGAAGTATTTAGGAGTATAGATTAAAAAGGATTATGTTCTGATAAAAAGAAGTTATGTACTCACCATAACGTTTCATGTTTGCAGTCCATCTCACCCTTTACCTCCGACTCAGCCGATTACAAAGCTTGAAGTTGGCTTGTGGCAAGGTAGGTATCCCACAGTGCACTAGTAAGAAACCCCAGAATCTTGTTTACTGTTATCTAAAAAGTGATAGAAAATATTTCCACAAAGAACAACAAAGATGAAAGGTCTCCACCCTACAGAAGATGAATACTATCTTGTCTCCAGATCCTCAAAGGATACATGGATGGGAGTAGGTGGGTGGGTTCGTAAGAATGAAGGGCGAGATGGACTACAAACATGGAACATTATGGTGAGTACATAACTTCTTTATGTTCAGTAGTCCTATCTCACCTTCATTCTTACATGTGGGACAGCATCTCTAGCACCTTTTTCTCGGGTAGCTTGCGGGAATATACTCATAAGAACAATGGAACCAAAGGAGGCTCTACCTCTAGCGGCCAAATCCAATCTGTAATGAGTAATAAAGGTATGAGGGGTAGCCCAAGTTGCTGCTGCACAAATACTGTTAATTGGGACTCTGGCTTGAAAAGCAGCAGATGTGGATATGGATCTGGTAGAAGGAGCCTTAATTTTAAACGGGAGTTCCTTGCCATTGGAAGAGTAAAAAAACAAGATACAGTTTGAAATCCAATTTAATAAAGTTATCTTAGAGACTGACATACCTTTTCTTGTCTCAGAAAAAGATACAAACAATTGGTCTGATTTTCTAAGCTCCTTGGTTCTATGTAGATGGAACCTTAACTGTCTGCGTATATCAAGATGATGAAACTTATATTCTGTACTGTTTGAATGATTAGGAAAAATTCTGGCAGTTAGATAGTTTGATTCAAATTAGACTGAGAGCAAACCTTGGGGATGAAGGATGGATTTGTACGAAGGGAAACTCTGTCTATGAAAAATCAAGTAAGGAGGTTTGACTAACAGTGCTTGTACCTCTGACACAATTCTGGCAGATGTAAAAGCTACTAGAAAAATGGTCTTCCATGAAAGGAACTTCAATTCACAAGAATGTGCGAGTTCAAAAGGTGGGGAAGTAAGTTTGGACAGAACAAAATTTAAATCCCAAGGAGATACAGGTTCCTGAAAAGGAGATCTTAGCAAGATAGTGCCTTTTAGGAAAGATTTACACAATCTGTGAGCCATAAGATAAGGCTCATGTTGTCTCAAATGAAAACTGGAGCTCGCTGCCAATTGAACTTTGATAGTAGCAGCAGCTGATCCCTGCTGACAAAGTTCGGTTAGGATTTCTAACACCAAGGGAATGGAGGCTGTGTAAGGATCTACGTTTTTTTCTTTTGCCCAGATAGAAAATCTTTTCCATTTGCTAGCACTTCATTTTCTCGTAGAAGGCTTGTGGGAAGACGTGAGGATACGAGTAACTGCAGGTGAAAAATCATGAAGCCTGAATAGGGATGGAAGTGAAGCAGCCATGCTGTCAAGTTGAGGGTGTGGTGGCAGGTGTGGAAGGTGCCTGACATGTGTCAGAAGGTCTGGAACTGGGACCAGAGTCCATGGATAGTCTAGAAGGTGAGGCCCGAGAAAGGGGAAACAAATCTGATGAGCCAAGTAAGGAGTGGTAAGAATCATTCTGCTTCCCAAGGTCCTTGCTTTTTAGATCACCTTCGATATCAACGGAAAGGGAGGGAATGCATAAAGAAGTCCCGGGGGCCAATTGTGAACAAGTGCATCTTTCGGTGTCTCCCCGGGAAGGGGGGGGATAAGGGAGAAGTAGCTGCTGCATTTGGCATTGATTGGACTGACAAACAGATCGCAGCAAGGCTGTCCCTATTTGCAGAAAATCTGTTCTGCGACTTTCTGATTTAGAGACCACTCGTGAGGCATCAAGATTGCCCTACTGAGCTTGTTGGCTATCACACTGGTTGTCCCCGGGATATGCGCTGCAACTAGAAAGCGTTGGGAAGATATCACCCACTGCCAAACATGAAGAGCCTCTCGACATAGGGGGTAGGATCTGGTTCCTCCTTGTTTGTTTATATACCATACCAATGACATATTGTCTGATTAGATTGCTATCATCCCCAGAGGAAGAAAGTCGTGAAGTGCTTGCAACACTAGTAGCACTGCTCTCATCTCTAAGACAATGATATGCAAGTGAGCCTCGTGATCTTGCCATGTGCCTTGGACAGTCCTGCCTAGATAATGCCCCCCCCCCCCACCTTATCCTGGAGGCATCCGTGGTCACAGTAGCAATGGGTTGGCGAGAAATGAAAGGTGTTCCTGTCGTCAGTTGAGTGGGCTGAATCCACCAACGAAGGTCCTTTTTGCAAGATTCTGTTATCAGAATAAGATGAGACAAAGGGATTTGTTGAAGAGTCCACTGAGAAAAGAGTAGCCAATGAAGGATTCTCCTATGTCGTCTGGCTAGTGGAAAAAGAAGCTATGTACTCACCATAACGTTCCATCTGAGTAGATACTTCATTTGTCTGCAACCTGTGGGTGTCGGATCCGATCCGGCAGCTTTCCAAGCTCCAAGATTCGAGCTCCTAGCTCCTCATCCCTACCCATAATCCCCTACTACCAACCACATTACCTCAGATCGTTTTTTTTTGCCTCACCAACTCGAGACAGAAACCAACTCTGAATGATCAGAAAAATTCCCGAGGTTCGGGGGATGGCAGGGGGGTCGGTTGCAGACAAATGAAGTATCTACTCAGATGGAACGTTATGGTGAGTACATAACTTCTTTATCTGAAGTAGTTACTTCATTTGATCTGCAACCTGTCGGACAGAGTCCCCAGCTAACCTATAAGAACCTAGGTGGTCCTTACGGAAGGATATTCCGAAGTACTGCGGAGCCAAAAGAAGCCCTACTCCTGGAAATCATATCCAGTTTGTAATGAGAGATGAACGTATGAGATGAGGACCAGGTAGCTGCTGAACAAATATAGTCTACTGGAACCCTAGACCAAAAGGCTGTTGAGGTAGCTACAGATCTTGTGGAATGAGCACGGATGCCAACCGGAGCTGGCTTCCCAGATGAAGTGTATCCCAGCATAATGCACTGACAGATCCAATTTGCTACAGTCACTTTAGCAATTGCCTTGCCCATGGCTGATTTTGCATAAGAAACAAACAACTGGTCTGACTTGCGAAACTCTCTAGTCATGTGCAAGTAAAAACGCAGTTGTCTGTGTACATCCAATTTGTGCAACGTGTATTCGCCTTTGTTGTGAAAATTTGGGAAAAATACAGGGAGATTTATTGATTGAAAAGAGCAAGTATCTATCCCGGCAGAGGGCTGCCTCCCAAACATCTCAGATGCTCAGGTGAAGGCTGCCCTCTCCAAAGCAAAAAACACTGCTTCCATGGGACCAGATGGCGTCCCAGGTTGCGTCCTACATGAACTACAAGAGGAACTAATCCCTCAAATAAAACAGCTATACAATCTCAGCCTCACTACAGGATATGTGCCCACAGAATGGCGTACAGCAACAGTGGTCCCACTCCACAAAGGTGGAGCCTCTACGGACCCTGGAAACTATCGCCCCATAAGCCTGACTATGTTAGTCTGCAAGGCTATGGAGAGGATCATCATGGAGCTCATAAAGACATTGGGGACCTACAGACACTAGATCCTACCCAGTTCGGCTTTGTCAAGGGCAGATCCTGCCTTCTGAACCTGGTTGACTTCTTTGAAACAGTCACCAAAGCCATAGATGAAGGGAAGGTAGTCCACACAGCCTATCTGGACCTTGCAAAGGCATATGACACAATACCCCACTCGGGCATCATAGATAAGCTATCCAGCTTAAATATAAACCCCTATGTCACAAGATGGGTCGCAAACTGGCTCAAAGACAGAACCCACAGAGTGAGAGTTGCTGGAGCCATGTCAGACTCGAAACTGGTCACAAGTGGTGTCCAACAGGGTTCTGTCCTGGGACCACTCTTGTTCGGTATATACTTTTCTGAGGTACAGGCAAACGTGGGAGGACTATGGCTCACCAAGTTCACAGATGACTGCAAACTGGGCGCCATAATTAACTTTCCAGCTGACACAAACATCCTTCAAAAAGGTCTCTCAGAGACAGATAACTGGTGCCAGCGCCATGGTTTAAAGCTAAATGCCAAAAAATGTATAGTCATACCCTTTGGCAAAAACAATGTGCCCACAAATTAGCACATAGGCAGAAACCCATTAAGTACAGAGAAAGTTGTTAGGGACCTGGGGACCCAAGTTGATAGCAATCTCTCCTTTGAAAACCACATTGCCAAAGTGGTTAGAAAGACCTTCTACATAGCCCACCTCATTATGAAGGGTTTCACATCTAGATCAAGAGAGGTAATCGTGCCCCTTTATTCATCCCTCATCAGGCCCATCATAGAATACAATGCCCCTTTTGGGATGTACCTTACCCGACCCCTGCAGCAATTAGAAAGACCCCAAAAGTATCTCACCAAGAGGATCAAGGGTCTCAAACAGATGCCATATGCTGCTCGGTTAAAAAAACTCCAGCTCTACTCAGTTGCATACCGCCTACCTTGAGGCAATCTATGCCTGACGTACAAAGCTATGTCAAATCCAGAATTAATGGACATGCTCCACCTCAGTAAATCTAAATCCCTTAGAGCCACACGCTCGAGGGACTTGAACCTCAGCACAGAAATAAATAGAACTTGCTGGAGGGACAGGTTCATAACCCAGAGGCTCCCTTCGCTCTGGAATAGAATTCCAGTTCATGTGAGGCAGAGCACCTCACTGAATCTCTTCAAGAAGAATCTCGATAAGTGGATGGGGGATCGTAGGTTTGTCCCAGGGATTACTCCCGTGTCACTATTAGACAGAGGCACAGTAAACTAAACCTTAAAAAGGGCACATTATACTCAAATCAAGGGGTGGCGTAAGCCATACAGAATCGGGCTAGGCTTATAATTGCCCCAGGGCAGATAGCCTAGTATGAACATATGAACCTATGATTGATTAATGTTTGATTCTGTAGACACCTTTGGCAAGAAAGACGGGTTAGTCCTGTGGGACACTCTATCTTTGTGAAAAATAAGGTACGGAGGTTTGATACACAGAGCTTGTAATTCTGAAACTCTCTTGGCTGAAGTAATAGCCACTAAGAAAGCCGTTTTCCAAGACAAGAACTTCAACGGAACCGAGGCTGCAGGCTCGAAAGGTGGTCTCGTTAAGGCTTGTAAGACCAAAGTGAGATCCCACGGGGGAACCACAGTCTTGACCGGTGGTTTCAAAAGAAAAACGCCTCTTAAGAAGGTTTTGCACAACTTTGTAGATGCTAAGGAGCCTATGCCGTCGCCCACGTGAAAATGGGAGATGGCCGCCAACTGCACTTTGACTGTGGAGGCACTTGCTCCCTGCCTAAAAAGTAGGGAAAGGAAGTCCAGAATAGTCAGAATAGGGACAGTAAATGGGTCCAATTCTTTATCTTTGGCCCAGATGGAAAAACGTTTCCATTTACTGTTGTAAAGTTTCCTGGTAGATGGTTTATGAGCCGCCACCAGAATGGCCTTAACGGGGGATGAGATACCGGGAGTCCTAGCCAATAATGGAACTGGATCAACCAAGCAGCAAGTTTGAGATTGACCAGGTTTGGGGTATGGCATCCCGCTGGGTGCGAGATTAGGTCTGGACTGGGATCCAGAATCCATGGGGAAGCCACACTGTGCTACCGCAGAAAGGGGAACCAGATCTGTCGAGGCCAGAATGGGGCTATGAGGATAACTCTGCTCCCCAACAGACAGGCTTTCTGGTTGAATTTCATCATAAGTGGGCGGGGGGGGGAGATAAGCATAAAGGAGTCCGGGAGGCCAAGCATGGACTAGAGCGTCTCTGGGGTCTCCCCTCTGGGGGGAACTATCGCGAAGTACTCGCTGCATTTTGTGTTTAAAGGAGAAGCGAAAAGGTCGCAGCGAGGCTGACCCCATTTGTGGAAGATCTGCTTCGCAACAGATGGATTCAGAGACCACTCGTATGGAGTGAGGAACACTCGACTTAGCTTGTCCACTGTGTTGGACCGTCCCGGAATGTGCGTTGCTATCAGAAAGCGGTTGGTGGAAATCGCCCATTCCCACACTCTCATGGCTTCTCGACACAGGGGATAAGATCTGGTCCCTCCTTGTTTGTTTATATACCAGACTACTGACATGTTGTCCGTCTGGATTGCAATAGTCCCTATGGGAAGAAGGTCGTGGAGAGCTTGCAATGCCAAAAGCACCGCCCTCATCTCTAGGACGTTGATATGTAATGCGGTCTCTAGGGAAGTCCATGTGCCTTGGACAGATCTGCCCGAACAATGCCCCCCCCACCCGAGGCAAGAAACATCCGTGGTCAACGTGGCTTTGGCCGGGGGGATCACAAAGGGTCTCCCTTCTCTGAGTTCCTGTGCCTGTAACCACCACAGAAGGGAGTCTCTGCACACGCTGCTCAAGGGTATTGGCATGCATAATGGGTGGATCGACAGAGACCATTGGACTTGAAGGGTCCATTGTAATATGCGCATTCGTAGACGGACATGAAGAGAGAGACCGATCGCTGCTAACATAGACCCCAGTGCCCTCAGTACTAACTCCGCTGGAGGAGCAGGGCTCCGAAGAAGGGCTAACACTTGAAATGACAAGCTGTTCAGCCTGACTAACATTAGAACAACTTTGGAGATTCGTGTATCTCACCTGGCCCCTATGAATTCTAGGGCTTGAGTGGGGCACAGGCAGGATTTCTGCTCGTTCACTGAGATGCCTAGGTTGTGGGCCAGAGACAGAGCATAATCTCTCGCCGCACAGAGCTGATGCCTGTTGGTAGCGGTGAGGAGCCAGTCGTCTAGGTAAGGGAAGACCTGAATGCCCTGGAGTCTCAGGTGGGCTGCAACCACTGCCATGACCTTGGTGAACACTCTGGGGGCTGAGGTGAGGCCGAATGGAAGAACCCTGAATTGATAATGACTGGCTCCGAGCCGAAAGTGGAGGAACCTCCTGGATCATCTGTCCATTAATTTGTGGTAATACGCATCCTTGAGGTCTAGCGAGCACATCCAGTCGTTCTCCCGCAGCAGGGGGAGAATTGATTGGAGAATGACCATCCGGAACTTTTCCTTGGGTATGAACAGGTTTAGGGCGGAAAGGTCTAAGATGGGTCTGTGGTCCCCCGTTTTCTTTGGCACCAAAAAGAACCTGGAGTAATAACCCAATCCGGACTGGTCTGGAGGGACGGGCTGGATGGCTCTTTTTCTTAGCAGCTTTGAAATCTCCAAAGCCGCTGCCTCCCTCTGATCGGATGGGACATCGGGGAGACGTCTGGGTTTGGGGGGGAAAGGTTTATGAATGGAATGGAGTAACCTCTGGATATGACCCGGAGCACCCATCGATCTGTTGTAAGGGACTCCCAGTTTGACAAGTGCTCCGACAATCGCCCCCCCAACTGCCTCCAGAGAGGGACAGTCGGGCAAGCCCTCAGGGCTGTTGCGTGGGTCTGTCCAAGAAAGGTTCTCTAGACCCGAAATTATGCGGCTTTCCCTCTGCCTCTGGGCCGGCGTCCACCTTGCCCTCCTCTGCCTCTAGAGGACGAGTGGTCCACAGCAGGATGAGATTGCTGAGACTTACGGAACCACAGCTTCTTTTGTCCCCTCGGATTCCTGGAGAAGGATCTTTGGGGATTAGAGAAGCAGACTCCGACGGCAGACAGCATCTTCCCGTCCTTTTCGCTTTCGACCAGCGTGTCGCGAACAGTTTTGCCAAACAAGGCAGAACCGTGAAAGGGGGCGTTCGCGAAGGACGCCTTGAAGGGGTCCGTGAAGTCCACAGACGGAGCCAGGACAGACGTCGCAAGACGACCCCGGCTCCGCTAGCTCTAGCGGCTCCCTCGGTTGCATGGGAGAGAAGCCGCATAGATGTATTGGAGATGGATTTTAGAGTAGCCATTCGAGTCTCAAAAACCTTTTTGTCTGGGACCGACATAGACTCCGGGGGGGGCTGCAGCGTATTCTTTAATCAAGTCTCGCTGTAGCCTAATGGTATGTGCCATATAGTTCAGCGCCCTTATGGAAAAGGTCGCTGAAGCAAACATCCGCTTCCCAATCCGGTCAAGCTCTCGAGATTCCTTATCTGGCGGGTGAACCGAAGAACTCTCCTGCGCAAGTTCTTTCTTGGTGGCCGCAGCCACCAACATAGCATCAACGGGGGTTCCTTTGGCCCAAGACGGTCTATCTGTGGGTGGGCTGAGGACTTTATCGGGGCGCCTAGGGATTGGCTCCACGGTGTCGGGCTCCTTCCAAGTCCTGGTGGTAATTAAGTCCACCAGGGGGTCGGACGGAGGGGACACCCAGGAGGTAGATGGGCCTGCCTCAAAGGCCTCCAGGAACACGGACTCATCAAGGGAGGGCTTTTGGGCTGACCACCCCCCTCTGATACGCAACATTTTCATGATGTCTCCAAAGGAGACATCTTCAGGGGGTGACCTTGGGGAACCCTCCGTATCATCTAAGTCCGTGTCTGTGGTAATGGACTTGGGGGAGTCCAGGTGCCTCCTTTTGCACCGATGTTTCCAAGGGACCTCCTCGGTGGGACTGTCCGAAGAGGGCTCGTCCACGGGTTGTTGTTCCTCCACGGGAACTAGCTGGAGGGCTTGGGCAGGCTGTCCAGATGGATGGATGATGGAAGACAGACCCTCATACAGTGGGGGTACGGGTGGATCCGAAGCCTGGGTCGGGGATCTGGAGGACCTCGACAGAAGCCTCTCCACTACCTCAAAAGCCGAAGGAGAGCCACTCTCACCAGCCTCTGAGAGCAATCTCCTCGGATCCGAGGAAGGGATCGGGGTCGGCGCCGAGGCAGAGGTGTACTCCGACACCAACAGCGCTGAAGTCACAGCAACTCCCTCGGATCCGACGCTCAGCCCTCGGCCCCGAGAGCTCGGGTCTGACAAGCTCGAAGGTATAGTCGTTATCGAAGAGACCACCGCTATCGGCACCGACAATTCCCCGGGTCCGAAAGGGCCTGGATCCGATGACTCCGAGACCCAAAAACGAGTCGGAGAAGGAGTGATCGGGGCAAATATGGGGGCTGCACTCCCCCCCCCCCGGGGGGGGGGAAGGCAAGAGCATCCCCATCTGCATTTGGGTCTGTAAGAACAGACGCATCATCCGACCCATATCCGCTTCGGAGATGCTTCGGATCGACCTAGATGTAGTAGAGGCGGGCCGGGAGGGCCGCCTCGAAAATCTCGAGGGAGACCTATCCTCCTCCTCCGGCGAAAAAAGTACAGTTTTGTACCTACCATAAATGTAGATGTCCGATAGGTATGCATCTGCAGTCATAACAAATGGGTTGTCCTGCCTCAGGCAGTCCTTCGGTCGGCCGGATTCCAAAGTCTGGGTCTGGCCTCAGCTGATGTCGCACTTCACCCAACGTCATAGCTGCTGGGGTATAAAGGCATCAGCCGACGCCATTTTCCTCAGTGCTTCTTGCCCCAGATGCCAGGTGCCCTCTAAGAAAGGCTAAATTTGGAGAAATGCAGATAATTCCAAACAGTAGAAAGCAATATATATATACATATATACATACAAACAAATACACCATAATAGATTCCCCCAGCTAGCTAAAAGAAGGGTAAGTACCCTAGGAATACCACAGAGGGGAAGGAGGGTGGGTAATCCTGACTGCAGATGCATACCTATCGGACATCTACATTTACGGTAGGTACAAAACTGTACTATGTCCTTCAAGGATGCATCTGCAGTCATAACAAATGGGTAGAATACCATAGCCAAACTGGGGGAGGAGGCACTAAGATAATGATGGTGTAGTTAAGATCCCTTGTAAAACAGCAGTTGCAAAACCTGCTCGGGATCTGGAGTATAAAGGAAGATTATAATGCTTGGCATATGTATGCACGGAGCTCCAAGTAGCAGCTTCTAAAATGTCTTTGGTAGCCACTCCTCGTAGGAAAGCTGTAGTGGTGGCTGTAGCTCTTGTGGAGTGAGGCCTGATATTTTCAGGAGTTGTCTTTCCATGAAATGAGTAGCAGAATCGAATGCAATTTCCTATCCATTTTGAGAATGTCTGTTTTGAAATTGCTTTTCCTTGCACTCCTGTTGCATATGCTACCAGAAGCTGGTCAGTTTTTCTGCTGGCCTTGGTTCTGTCCAGATAGTAGCGCAGTTGTCTGTGTACATCCAAGGTGTGTAGTAGTTTTTCCCCCCTGTTCTGTGGGTTGGGGAAGAATGTAGGTAAATGTATGGCTTGGTTCAAGGATACCCTGGATACCACCTTTGGCATAAAAGTAGGATTGGTTCTCAGAGACACTCTATCCTGATGGAAGATAAGGAAAGGCTGCACTGCCATTAATGCCTGTAACTCAGATTACCCTTCTTGCTGAAGTGATTGCTAGCAGAAAGGCAGTTTTCCAAGATAAGAACTGTAAGTCTGCTGTTGCTGCTGGTTCAAAAGGGGAAAGTGTTAATTTTTCTAGCACAAAATTGAGATCCCATGCAGGCAAAGGTGGTTTCCTTGGAGGCTTTACATTTTTGATCCCTCTCAAAAATTGTCTGAGGACAGGATGAGAGAAGACAGGAGGATCCATGTTGTACTCTGCTGAAATTGCTGATGCATGTATCTTAATGGAAGAATAGGACAGGCCATTGTGGAACAGTTCTGTTAAGTATTCCAGGATGTGTGCTAGGTTTGCTAGTGTGACATTTTCTCCCTTTTCTGCACTCCAAATGAGGAATCTTTTCCATCTGGCTGAATATGTTTTCCTTGTGGAGGGTCTGCGAGCCACCAGGATAATGTCCTTAACCCTCTGAGATAAATCAAGTTGGTTTTGTTTTATGCAATTTTCCAAGCAGTTAGCTGCAGTGTTTTTAAGTTTGGATGCAGGGTCTTGTAATTGTTCTGCGTTAGAAGTAAAGGACATAGAGGTAGATGCCATGAATGCGTCCGAGACATGCTTCGCAGTAACGGGTACCAATGTTGCCTTGGCCAGTCTGGAGCTATCAGAATTACCTTTGGCTGTTCCTCTCTGATCTTCAGTAGAACTTTGTACATCAAAGGAAGAGGTGGAAAGGCATATACTGTCAGGTCCTTCCAGCTGAAAGAAAGGGAGCCCACCCTCCAGGCAAGTGGGTGGTATACTCTTGAGCAGAATTTCTTCAGTTGGTGGTTGTGTGGGGAGGCAAACAGGTCTATCTCTGGCATTCCCCATTTCTTTGTTATGGTTTTGAAAATATCTGGATGCAGCATCCATTCGTGAGCATCCGTGGTAGTCCTGCTTAAGCTGTCTGCTAGTGAATTCTCTTTTTCTGGTACAAATCTGGCCTGCAGTTGGATGTTGAGATTCAGGGCCAAGTTCCACAGGTCCATTGCCGTCCGACATAGAGGGTATGAATGTGTGCCTCCCTGTTTGTTGATGTACCACATGACTGTGGTATTGTCCGTCCTTATCAGCAGGTGTCCTTGCTGGAGGAATGGTCTGAATGCCTCGATTGCATGTTTCACTGCCAGCATCTCCTTTAGATTTATGTGTAGATTCAGCTGGTCTTGTGACCATAGGTCTTGGATACACTTGTCTTCCATGTGTGCCCCCCAGCCTAGGTCTGAGGCGTCCGTGGTAATGGTCTGCCTTGGATGTGGTTTGTGGAAAGGCAATCCTCTGTTTATCTGACAGGCCTGAGCCCACCACAGGAATTCTTTTTTCAGACATGGAATGATTGGTATCTGGGCTTCTAGACTGTGTCTGTGTTGAGACCATACATTCCTTAGGTACCACTGTAACTATCATATGCAGCCTGGCATGTGGGATCAATATTATGCAGGATGCCATGTAACCCAGGGCCTGCAGGACTTTCCTTGCAGTAAGCTGAGTTTGTCTTGTTAATGCCATGAAATAGACTGGTAGTTGCTTTTGTTTTTCCTCTGTGAGAAAAGCCATCTGAGTTATTGTGTCCAGTTCTGCACCCAAAAATGTTATCCTTTGGGATGGCACTAGTCTTGATTTTTGTATGTTGACTGTGTATCCCAAGGCTTGCAGCAGTTGTATGACATTGGCCAAATCCTTTATTAATTTTGTCTTGTTGTCCGCTTGTATTAGGCAGTCGTCCAGGTATGGGTAGATTTGAATTCCCTGAAGCCTGCAATTACTGATGTCAGGCATTTCGTGAATACTCTGGGCGCAGTAGATAAGCCAAAGGGCAATGCTGAGAATTGATAATGCTCTAATCCTGCAAGAAATCTGAGGTGTCTTCTGCAATCTGGTCGTACAGGGACGTGCAGGTATGCCTCCTTGAGATCTAGAGTCACCAGCCAAGACTCCTTGCCCAACATGGGAAGAAGTTGCTGTAGGGTCAGCATTTTGAATTTTGGAACAATTAGGTATGTGTTCAGTGCGGACAAATCGAGAATAGGCCTCCATTGATTTTCTTTTCTTGGTACAAGGAATAGTCTGGAGTAAAATCCTTGGCCTTGTTCCATAGATGGTACCTTTTCTATTGCTCTCATCCTTAGTAAACTGATGATTTGTTTTAGAGCCTCTGATTTCTGGCTTGGTGGAAGGTTTGGCATTCCTCTCTTTTTTGGTAGAGTGTGGAAGTGAAACCTGTAGCCCTTGTCTATTGTTTGTAAAGTCCATTTGTCTCCTGTAATACAATGCCAAGGGTGCTTCCAGTTGTTCCCTGGTAGGCGGAATCAGAGCCAAGTCATTGTGTCTGTCCTGTAGAAGTGGTTGCAGTCGCAGCTGTGGCAGCACTTCTTTGGTTGGCAGGTTGCCACTGACGACCCCTGTAGGCACCCCTAGATTGACCTCTGCCTCTTGGGCGTCTATTACTGCCACTCTGTGCTCTGGAGGTGTCTGGAAAGGACCAATTCTTTGAAGGCCAATTTCTGCTAAACCTCGGAGGTTGGACCTGCAAAACATCCTTGACTGTTTGGACAGATTTTGCTTTTTCTTCCACTTTCTTTAGACCCTCCTGTGCAGGGGAGCCAAACAAACTTTGTTTCTCCATAGGGGCATCCAGGAGTTTAGACTTAACATGGTCTGGTAAGGATTGTTCTTTTAACCAGGCATGCCTTCGAATCACTGCTCCAGTCATAGCTGATCTAAATGAAGCCTCCAGTGCATCATAGCCACATTTTAAGAAATGATTACTGACCTGCTGAGAATTGTGTACCAAATCCTGAAGGGACTTACGGTCTAAAGGTTCAGGAGAGGCCAGCTTTTTATTCAGCTGATCTAACAAAAATTCCTGGTACTGTATCATGTGAAATTGACAGTTTAAAGCCCTGGCAGAAAGAGTAGCAGATGTATAAACCTTTTTACCCCATCTCTCTAATGCTCTAGATTCTCTTTCAGATGGTAGTGGGTTTTTGGCAGAGGCAGCTGCAACACCTTTAGGGCCCTGAGAAATGGTTTCTCGGTCTGCAGCATGAGCCTTATACAAGTGGTAGTGAGAATCCGGGACCCTGTAGTATCTGTCAGGCTTTGCAGGGGCCGGGGGAAGAGAATCAGGGCTAGTACTGGCATCATTGTATGCATCATCAACAACTGATAGTACAGGTGGAATGGCTAAAGGCCTATGCTGTGGTAAGTGTAAAAAAGTCCTTAGCCTTTTCCTAGAATCAGAAAAATCCTGACCCTGCCATTGGAAGTGTTCCCTCATTGAGTGTAGGGTTTCCCCAAAAGAAAATTCTTCTGGAGGTGAGGCAGAAGGAATGGAGTCTTCTGCATCAGAATCCTCATAAGGTGAGTAATGGGCCTTCCTGATGGTCCGATACATCTGAACCATCCGAGGAGTAGTCAGAGGACAGAGGTTCAGGGGGTTCAGTCCTAGGCCTCTTTTCAGGAGGGGGTTGTGAGGCCCTGTCTGGGTGAGGATGGGTTCCCCTGATCAGAGAAATAAGGTCCTCAGCAAGGCTGAGAAATCTGGGAACTTGAGGTAGGCCTGTGAGAGGGAGCTTTTGAAGGTAAGGCCTTGGAAAGTTTGGCTGCTTTAGCCCTGGAAAAGGCCTTGATAGACATAGAAGCAGGGGGTCTAGTTGCCCCACGTGCAGGAGTAGAGATGTCCAACGGAATAGTGTCAGACAACACTTGTGTGCCTGCTACTTCAGCAGGAATTTCTGTAGCCGACTCAGCCATGGCCTGTGTGGCCTTGGTTATCGGAGGCATGCTTTCGGCCGAAGGGAGAACCGAGGTCTCGGTTTCAGCCGAAACCGAGACACTCGCGGTAGGCCTAACTGTGGTTTCAGCCGAAACCGCGGGCCGCGAGTGTCGGTCCTTTTCTTTGCGTTTTTTAGCTAAATGTGTAGTCGGAGTCTCCGACGGCATTTTATATGCAAAAGTGGAGCCAAAAAACTCTTCTGCAAACTCCGACCGACGTCTAAGAGTCCGTCGGTTGAAGGAAGCACAGGCTAAACAAGCTGATACGTCGTGGTCTGGGCCTAAGCAAGGAAGGCAGCAAGAGTGGAAATCCTTATGAGGTATTTGTTTCCCACAAGTTAAACAATTATTTACTTTGTCTGACATCGGCTGAGGCAAGAAAGAGTCCCCAACGGGGTACTTAGCTTTTTAGAAGTCTTCGGTACGCTGAAATCTCTGGATCTGACCGACCGGCACTTGCGAACAGCTTCTGCGCGGCAAGAAAGACTGAGGAAAATGGCGTTGGCTGATGCCTTTATACCCCAGCAGCTATGACGTCGGGTGAAGTGCGACATCAGCCGAGGCCAGACCCAGACTTTGGAATCCGGCCGACCAAAGGGCTGCCTGAGGCAGGACAACCCATTTGTTATGACTGCAGATGCATCCTTGAAGGACATCAGGGCGAACGGCGCCGAGTGGAGGGGGATCCGGAGACCCTCGAGGGAGATTTAAGTAGTTTTGCTGGTGGAGCCGAAGGATGAGATTCGGCCCGCCTTTTGTGGGACTTATATCCATCCTTATCCTTGTGCCTCTTCTCTCTAAGGGAAGAGGCAATAGTTTCCCCAGAGCTCAAACCCGATGAGGGAGGTGGAGTCCCGGGTAGAGCTAAGGGGATAGACGGCGCCGAAGCTGCCGAAGCCCGAACGGGAGAGGAAGAAGAAGCCGACACCTGGGGGAGCTTTCCCGCCAGGATCAGCTTGTTCTTCCTATCCCGAAGTGCCCGGGGGTTAAAGGCCACGCAGATTTGGCAGGCCTCTGACAGATGGGCTGCCCCCAGGCACAAAACGCACTGAGTGAGGCCATCAGCTGGAGAAAGCTTGTGGCCACACTCAGTACATTTAGAAAAAATGGCCTTAGGCCCTTCTGACATTGTTCACACACACGCACCCAAACACTAGGAGGGGGAGGGGAGTGAAGATAAACTAGTAATAAATTTAACAGAAAAGGGACCAAAACTAGCACAAGAAGCAGAAAAAGGGAACTAACACACACACAACGACAACTTTTGAATGAAAATTTGGTTTAAAAAAACAGTAATGATCTCACCCAGCCAGGAGCTCTTCACAAGGAAGCTTATTCAGCCACGGCAAAAAACGATCTGAGGTAATGTGGTTGGTAGTAGGGGATTATGGGTAGGGGGAGGAGCTAGGAGCTCGAATCTTGGAGCTTGGAAAGCTGCCGGATCGGATCCGAGGTCGGATCAGACACCCACAGGTTGCAGATCAAATGAAGTAACTACTTCAGATCTAGAGTTATGGTAGAGGGCATGGTCCCTAAACGTTTAAGCACCGTCTTGGCTTTGACTCTGTTGAGGAAGTAGACTGTCTATCTCTTGTCTTAGATTTTGTATTCTGTCTGCAGGAAGATGAGCCATCATGGTGACTGTGTCTATTTCTGCGCCTATAAAAGTCACATATTGAGAGGGTGACAGGGAAGACTTTTCCCAATTTATCATAATCACTAGCTGAGTGCAAAGCTGGATGGTTGAATCCCTGGCTTGTAGAAGTAGGTGCCTGGTGGTGGCAGTCAGGAGCCAGTTGTCCAGGTACGGAAACACTTGGAATCTAAGATGTCTCAAGTGAGCTGTCACTACCGCCATGCATTTGGTGAACACCCTGGGGGCTGTGGTGACACCAAAGGGCAGAGCACGAAATTGGTAATGACTGGCTCTCAACCGGAAGTGTAAATAACTCCTTGATGCTCTGTCCATTTTTATGTGGTTATACGCATCTTGGAGGTCTATGGAGCACATCCAATTGTCTTTCCCTAACAGAGGGATTATAGACTGCAGTGTTACCATTCGGAACTTGGACTTCTTCACTGATTCGTTTAATTTGCTGAGGTCCAAAAATGAGCCTCCAGTCCCCTGTATGTTTTGGCACTAAAGAATCTGGAGTAAGTTCTGAATCCTATCTGGTTTGCGGGGATAATTTGGATGACTCCCTTTTGAAACAACTTTTGAACTTTTATGGTTGCTTGTTCCCTGTGACTGGGTGGGACATCTGGGATTTTCTTGGTGATATGGGGTGGGAAAGAGAAGGATATGGAGTATCCTCTGGTAATTATTCTTTGTACCCACTTGTCTTGGGTGATGTCGTGCCAGGCTTCTGGATACAAAGATAAGCGGACCCCTGACTGGCTTCTGAGAAGCGCAGTCGAGCCTCACTTCAGGAGCGCTGATAGGGATGTCCATGAAAGGAATCAAGGCCACCCTGGTTTTGCGGGCCCCCCTGCCTCTAGTGCGACGTCTACCATTAGTTCCTCCTCCTCTGCCTCTGAAGGTGGAATCACCCTGTGAGTCCGGGAAAAATCTCTGGGATTTCTTGAACCACATTTTCCCACCTCTCTGACCCTTACAGTATGGTCTAGAAGGGATGGAAAAAAGTAGTCCCACGACAGAGAGTTTCCCTTCCTGCTTGCACCAGCTGAGTGTATCTTTAACCTTTGGTCCAAACAAAGAGGAACCATCAAAGGGGGCGTTGGTAAAAGTAGATTTGAAAGGCTCCGCAAAGTTACATAAATGCATCCAGAAGTGTCTCAAGGGAAACTCCTGAACCCGTTGCCCTACTTGCTCCATCTACTGCATAGGATATCAGCCTCATGGAGGAGTTAACAATGGAGTTTAAGGTGGACAACTGAGCAGTAACCTTCTCAGGGACTCCTTCAGCTAATGTACCTTGGAGAGTATCTCCTAGCTCCTTTAGGAGATCTCTTTGAAGCTTAGTAAAATGGGTGAGGTAATTCAGCGATTTTAGTATAAATGTCACTGAAGAGAAGATACGCTTCCCGTATCTATCCATCGTTCGAGACTCCTTGTTCGGTGGATGTATAGATGAAGTCTCCTCTAGGTCTTTCTTTGTGGCTGCCGCCACCACCATGGCATCTACAGGCACACCTTTGATCAAATAATCTTTCTCTTTGGGGGCTGAAAGAAACTTGTTGTGCCTTCTGGGGACTGGTTCCATGGCAGTAAGAGTTTCCCACACCTTTCAACTAACTAGGTCCAAAAGCTCATCGAAAGGTGGAGACATCCAAGAGGCTGAAAACTGAGACCCAACAGCCTTCAAGTACACTGACTCCTCATCAGAAGGGGTGAGGGTGGGCCAGCCTCCTCTCTGTTTCAGGATCTCTAAGATATCTAACAAAGGAGATATCATCAGAGGACGACCTAGGAGACCCTTCTGACTCATTGAGGTCAGTGTCAGAGGTGATGGACTCATCAGGGAAGTCTACATGGTTCCTCTTGCAATTTCTCTTCTGAGGGGGATCCTCAGAAGGGTATTCTGGAGAGATCTTGGAAAACTGGGGGCCACCCAACGGAGGCTCCTGAGGCTGTGGGTCTCTGCTGCCAAGAGAGAGCGATGGTGCTGAAACAGAGGTCGGAGCTTGAGGGGGAAGTGCATTGGTACACTTGTGCAGAGCTGAAGACCTAGACAGCACGCTCCTCATCATCTCGAATGCAAATCTCTCTGGCTCCGAGGACAGTCCCGGTTCCGAGGAAACAGAAGTAACCCTCGGCTCCAAAGTGATCGGCTCTGAGACGGAAGTAGGATCTGAGCTCAGCCTAGCCGACGCACCGAGAGGTAGGCTCAGAACCGAAGAAGTTCGGGTCCAAGCGTCCCTGTCAGGGCCGACTGGTAAGCTTTGGCTCCTAGACACCAAGGACTGTGCTGAAGGTGTCGAAGCGGAACTCAGCTCTAAGACAGACACAAGAGGTGCTGGAACAGAGGTTTCCACAACAAGTGGCACCAATAGCTCTGGCTCCGAAGGACCAACATGGCTCGGAGGAGGAACAGCAACAGGGAGTATGGTCTTAGATGGAATCTGGAACCGATTGGGTCGGAGCCAGCAACAACTTTGGTAATGCCGACGACTTCAAGATTCTAAGCACTACTCTCTCTACATCCTCTTCAGATAGGCTCTTGGAGGATCTTGACAATAAGGTAGGTGACCTAGACCTCTGCAAAACAGGAGATCTTAGAGTTGGGGAGACCAGCAATAACTCTGTAGACCAGCTCCGAGGTACATTTTCAGTGGTCGGCTCCAAAAAACTTGGGGCCGACACTGGAATGTTGATATCGATAACATCAAACTGCTCTGAAGGCAGTGGAGCCGAAGAGGTAGAAAGTTTGTCCAATTTCGATATTTTTTGAGGAGGTCCAGACAAAATAGTTGGTGTGGGAGAATGTCTCTTGGCCGACTTGACCTGCTCTTTCTTTGAAGGGAGAGATCTGGGGTGTGAGGATGAAGAGCTGGCTAAATCCTCCTTAAAGGAAGGCTTAAGGAGACCTTTCAGGATCAGTTTGTTCTTCCTTTCTTGGTGAAGTTGAGAACTGAAAGAGTGACGGAAAGAATATGTTTCCTGAAGATGTATGGCACCGAGACAGTAAACACAATTACTATGTCCGTCAATTATTGACATTTTTTGGGAGCATTTAAGACACTTTTTAAAACCCGAAAGTTTATGATCCCTTAGACATGTTTGCTCAAACAGAAACACTAGGGAAAGTAGAAAGGAGAGGACAAGGTCGGCTAACTTAAATGGGTCTACCCCTGCAAGAATCAATGCACACAAGGAAACACAACCGAGGACTAGGTCCTCTAACTTAAACGGGCCTAGCCCTGCTCAAGAACAACACACAAACATGAGCAAAAACAGACTAGGTCCTCTAACTGAAACAGGCTTAGCCCTGATGAGAAAACACCAGAAAAAGGTCGAGAGAGGACTAGGTCCTCTAACTTAAATGGACCTAGCCATAAACAGAGAAGAAGCTAAGTCAAGAAGAAAAGCTACCAAAAATTGCAAAATCTCGACAGGCTAATTACTAGCTAATACGAATAGTAAAAACACTGCACACAGCTATCAATAATAATACTATTCTAGTGAAACTACAACATTAGAAAAGGCCCTAACTCAAACACGGACCTGTGCTAATAAGAGTAAATATATCAAAATACTAGCACACAGGTAAGGGATACCACTCGGGGAACAAAATGGGCCTGCGGAAGCAACGGCCAACAAGTTCTCAATAACAACTTCACAAAATGCAACACCACACTACTATTTTCTACCTATAATAACTACGACTAAGCTACATAAACTAAGCTAATACTATAATGCCAAAATTATCACTATGAACAATAATAATGTAGAAAAAAATCCAACTTAGCCACTACCAAGAAAGAAGCACTTCTGAACTCGTAGACTCAGCAAATGAGATCTGGGTTTTCTTACTAGTGCATTATGGGATACCTACCTTGCCACAAGCCAACCGAGAGACTTTGAGATTTGTGATCGGCTCCGAACCCATATGTAAGAATGAAGGTGAGACAGGACTACAGGACATCGAAGGATATGTAGGAAGAGACCAAACAAAACAATACAAAAAAATGGAAGCTTGGATATGGACAGCAAGACACAAGCAGTGAAAATGTTTTTCTTCTTCTAGGTTTTATATGTAGATCAGGCATATTTTATCAACCACAGAGAAGTTGTGAAAAAGAGAGAGTTGAAGGAATTTATCTGGGAGTGGAAAAGTGCAATGGTCAAGTGAGATAAGTTGACCCCTACAACAGACAAAGTGATGTAGGATTGTCTGATTTGAAGGGAGATTTTATAGAGGTTGTGTATTATACATATGGTTCTACTTTCAAATCTGTAATTACCAAAATCTCAAAATACAGAAATAGAGACCAGAACGTCACACCACCAATATAACCTCAAACAGAGAGTCCCATAACATCGAAACAAACACAGCAAAGCTACACTTCCTCTCCTCCACCACAAAAACACACAACAAATATAAAACAATTTTAAATTCTCCAAGTTTAAGCAGGGCGGCAAGCCCCCCCTGCACCCCTTACACACCCTGCTACTTAAATGTAATCAACTCTGACATCGCACTACATAGAAGAAAACTGTAAACATAGCATGCCATGCTGCACAGCTGCATGTTAAAATTGCAACAAACTCATTAACCCTCTTTCAGAGACACTACTTCACTGTTGTCAGACTGCAAATTACTACATATCTCTCCGATACTTAGTGGAGCAGGTAACCTCAGCCATCTTTTCTTATTTACCTCACAAAAACGTCTTAAAGCCACAGCATACAATTTTATCAACAACAGGGTTTTTTAACAGCTGATTTGAGATTTTAACACTCGGCATTGTGACAGTTCAGTACAATGAACTTTCAGCATTCTAGTCTCGATATTCTGGATTTCGACATTTTGGGAAATTAACATTTAAAAGCAGAACTATTATATATCTACACACACACAATCTCTCAAACACAAGGAAAAATCTATAATCAAGGGAGGAGGATGATGATGAAACAGGTGGTAAATTCAAGAAATAAGGAAAAGTGGGTATTGGATGCAGATCCTTGAGAATACGAATATCATATTCTGTACGGCTTGCTTTTAAAGTAGCCGAACGTAGTCTTAAGAATTAAATCAACACAAGAATGGAGAAAGGACATTTTGCTGACTCCAATTAGGGGTACAGAGAAAAGTCAACAGGCAGCTGGAATTTACTGGAAAAAAACAGCATAGGAATCAGGGTATTGGGAAGAAAATAAGAGAGGGGACAGTCACAGACTGGCAAGAGGCATGAGACATCTGGACTGCAGACTAGAGACTTGCTTCCCTATCACGTATTTTTATCAGGGTACAAAGAGAAAGGGATAATAGAATCCTATGTGAAAGACATGCTCTGTACAGTTTTTACTTGAATCTAGTACAGAAGCTAATAATAATAATGGTTAATTAGTAGGGCATATAAATACTGCACAAAAACTAATGGAATCTATTACAGGAGGTTAGAAAAGATTGGGAAGAGAGACTGGATAAACAATTGACAAAAACAAATATGTGGACAATATCTATGGCTCCCAAATATGCAATAAAATCTAGAAGATTTAGAATTTTTGTTTGGAAATGTTTACATAGGTATTTTTATGCCCTGTGAAGACTCCAAAGGGTTTTTCCTCTGGTAGATGCCAAATGCTGGAGTGTGACAGGGAAGAAACAGATTACTGGGAAAATATGTTTTGGAAGTGCAATAAGTTGGCAGACTTTAAGAATTCACCTGAGTACTATCAGAAATATTGAATAAGCAAATGGCTGTAACTAGGAAAGTATTTTTTGAGGTGGGACACAGGATCTGAATTCCCTGGAAATAAGGCCTTGTTTGGTTTAATTTTGTTGGCTGCCAAAAATAACCAGAAAATGGAAATCAAAAGTCAAAATCAACTGTGTTTGAACTACTGACTACTGCAAAAAGATAAAAGTACTGGGAGAGGGATCTTTAGAAAAGGGAAGGAGCAAATTACATAGAAATAAATTGAAACTGTGGTAACAATGCATGCAGAATAATGTTTTGTAAGAGTAATGAGGTTTAAGGGAAGGCAGGAATTAAGCAATTTATTTAACAGTGGACTGATGATGGTTACACTACAGAATATACGCAACGTTTGTAACTGCAAACATGTTAATATGATTGTTTTCCCCCAACATACATGTATGTCTACCCAGTTCCCAAATGACAACTCAAAAATATTAAAATATTTTTAATACCTCCACTGAACTGTCCCTCCCCACAGTCGAGTCGACATCCAAAGACATGCAGGCAGGTGCGCACGTGAATGGGTGCGCCCCCCCCCCCCCCCGAAGGCCGGCACAACAAAAATCCACTGCCTATCACCAGCAGACCGGAGTTCCGCCGTGTTGTAAGGTACATTCCAAAAGGGCGTTGTACTCTATAATGGGTCTAATCAGTGCCGAGTAGAGGGGAACAATGACATCTTTTCACCTGGATGAGAATCCTTTTGTGATGAGGTGTGCCACATAGCAGGATTTCCTGACTACTGCAGCGATGTGATTAACAAAGGAGAGACTACTGTCCACCTGGGTCCCAAGATCTCTTATCACACATTCAGCGTTAAGTAGACTGCCATTTATGTGGTAGTTCATGGGTACAGAGTTTTTACCAAAGGGGATGACAATGCACTGTTTGGCAATGAGCTTGAGGCCATGCCTCTGACACCAGGCGCCTGTTTCAGTGAGGCCCTTCTGTAGGATGTCCAGATCATTTGGGGACTCAACCACGTCTCCTAGTTTGCAGTCATCTGCGAACTTCATTAGCCAGAGTCTTTCTGTGTTAGCTTGTACTTCAGAGAAGTAGATACCAAACAGGAGAGGTTCCAGGACTGAACCCTGTGGTATTCCACACTCACTAGTTTGAAGTCAGATTTGGAGTCTGCAGCTTTTACGGTGTGGGTTCTGTCAGTGAGCCAGTTGACAACCCATCTTACGATGTAGGGATTTATACCTAGTTTAGTGAGTTTAGCTATAATTCCAGAAGGGGGGATGGTGTTGAAAGCCTTGGCGAGGTCAAGATAGGCTGTATGAACCACCTTACCCTCGTCTATGGCTTTGGTGACTGCCTCAAAGAAGTCGATCAGATTCAGAAGGCATGATCTGCTTTTCACAAACTTGAACTGGGTGGGGTCCAGAGTTTGGAGGCTACCAATGTCTTTGTTTATGAGTTCCATGATGATACGTTCCATGGCCTTGCAGACCAGGCTCATCAGGCTAATACGGTGATAGTTCCCAGGATCAGTGATCACCAAGAAAAGAAAATGTGATAAATCCAACAATATGAACTTATTTCTTAACAACTCAAGCCTAAGCAGGAAGGACCACATCTGTAGTTATCAACCAGCAAATGAGACCTGAGGTATCCTTATAGGGGATTATAGATAAGGAGAGGAGTCTGAGCACTGGATCAGAAGCCTGAAAGTAGCTGAAATCAGATTTGATATGGATCTGGGGAATCATCCATTGAGGAATGGAAGGAAGAGAACATCGGATCATTTTTTTCTTCTTCTCAACTTCTGCAAAGCATTACTGACTGAGACAAGTAACCAAACACTCATGGAACAGGAATGGAGCAGTCTACAAAGTAATTGTAAATCAAAAGTATGCAAACAGCCTAAAAGGAAAAAATAATGGAAGGAAACATTTATGACTTAACCTTTAAAAGATGGTTTGAATGTAAAACGAAGAAAAAATTACCTTGCTAAGATGACGACCTCCTCAGGTTTCAGTTCTATTAACATGTTATCAGGCATCCACTCAACCCACACAGGACATAATCAATGGAATTTACTAATCTAGAGCAGTATAAATTCACTGAAAATGGCTACCTGACTGACCTGGCAAGTACATCAAAAGCAAAGAAATTAGTCACTCCTAGGGTAAAAAAAAAAAAAGTTGAGCTGGTAGAAAAGCAATTAACATAAAAATAAAACAGCAAGTCAGAAACAAGAAAATGCACATACCAGATGGAAACAACTCACATGTCAGCACACTAGGAAAAACAGGAATCTTAACTCAATCTTTTTATTTAGTTTCATCCTTGGAGAGAACACTATTTGAGCAAAACCAACTTGTGGGCAATGACTGTTTAATAACCAAACCTACTGTATGGACATATGTGCCTTGATCAAAAGACAGCATGAAATGTAATAATTCAGAAAGACTTTGCCACAAATACAGAAAAGCAGGAAAACAGTGCCTGCCCCCAAACCCATTCAGCTCTTAAGTTTGCATTTCATAGATCTCTTACCATTGCTGATCTCAGGAAGGTCGAACTTTGTGAAGTCCCACCACTGGAGTCGATAGGTGGTGTTGGCAATATTGCTAGCTACTGCAGACTGCCCATCGCCAATCACAGCTCCTGAAAACAAAACAGGTATCATATGTGATACAACTCCATTCGCATGAAGCAGGTACACTGGGCTTTTTGTGCCTAGACAAAAACACAAATCAGTTTCATTCAGTTCTGCCTGACTCACCTCAGCATTTGAAACGAAATCCAAATTTGGAAGACAAATGAAGCGGGCTCCTCATTTTTTGTCTACTTAGGTTACATCTTTGGAAAAAGAGCAGTAATTTATTCTCATTCTCACTGTGTGCCACCTGGGTGCTGATGGGATTTCTCAAAGCTATTCATACAAAACAACTTCACCATAACACACAAGGTTAACAGAGAACTTAACCATGGGGTTATGTCATCTTCCAGGAAAATACCTACGTAAAATAGGAATTTGTTTTTTGGAAGACAGTGAGGTGCTCTGCATCTAATAATCTATTAAGTTCTGTCAAGTGCCTTACTAAGGAGCAACCTGCCACCACTGGGACACTTCAAAGAACACCACCTGACAAGCAAAGTACAGTAGTGTACACTTACTGTAAATGCAGAAGCTCAAATGTATTCACTGTTGCACTCATAACTGGTGGGATTTTTTGACAAGGAAAGCCTTCACCAGCTCAACTATCAGAAAATGTTCTCCTCCTGAAGCCAGAGGACACCCTGGATGACAAAGACATTTGGGTATAAAGGGAGTCAGCTGGCACCATAACCTCAGTACTTTCTTACCCCCAACAGACAACCCCCCCCCCCCCCACTGGTCCCCAAGGTTAATGGCCCTAGCTCAGAAACTTCAGAGTCTGTACAGAAGAGAAGGAACAACCTGGAAGACTAGGAATGCCCACCCCTATGTCGTGGGGTAAGATGGGATGGATGGAGAGAGGGAGAGAAAGAATACTGCAACAGTGAAAACACTTTAGCATCTACATTACTACCCTATGTTCTTCATGCAGTTGCCAGCTGCAATCATAACTGATGGGATAACTCCCAAAGTTGAAAGGAGGGTGGATGGAAAGTTCTGTGGAGATGAAAGAACATCCTGCAGGAATGGATCAAATCTTGGAAGAACTTAACTAGTCTGGAACCACAGCCTGGTGAGTATACTGTGCAATGCTGACAACAACTTAGAAACGATAAGATGAGTTCACATTGTCACAAGGGAAAAAAAACTTGAGCAAAATAACTTCCAACACTGTGCATCAAAGTGAATAAAATGTAGAAAAGAATAGAAGTTAGGTATTTACCATAACATGTCATATGTGTTGCCCATTTTCATTCTTCTTCACTGTTGGGTCTTCGAATCCAACCTCGTATCCAACTTGGCCACATTCACAAGACTTTAGGATCCAAGTCTCGAGCTCCTCCCTTTCCCATAATGCATCATAACTTCCCTAACTCCTCAGGTCAAGTTTGCTGCCCTAAAAGGTAGAATTGCCAAGAAGAAATAGAACAAATCAGGAGTTTCTGGGGCCCACGCCATGAGTTTCTGGGCTCAAAATTCCTCTAGGTAACTTCTCGAAGACATCAAGGCTGGGGGATGGATGGGAGGGAAGCAAGGAGGAATGAAAATGGACAACACATATGTCAAGTTATGGTAAGTATATAACTTCTATACCTGATGTTGCCCTTTTCATTCTTTCTTCCTCACTGTTGGGTCAGAGTCCCCAGCTATGTAACTCCTGGGTGGACCCTAAGGAAGGATATGCTGGAGCACTGTCAAGCCGAATGATGCCCTGCATCTGGAGACTATGTCCAATTTAGAAGGCAAAACAAATGTATGAGTCTTAGACTAAGTGGCTGAAACACATACTTCATCAACAGATGTTCTGGCAGAAAAAGATTAAGTGGCCATGGATCTAGTTGAGTGGGCTTTAGGTGGAGGAGGCAAATCAACACTTTTTTGGGAATAAATGATAGAAATGTAATCAGTTATCTATTTTGCCAGGGCAATCTTGGATACTGCTTGGCCCAAACAATTAGTAGAAAAAGATATAAAGAGTTGATCAGATTTGTCTGTGCTTCGTTGCTCTATGCAGATAGAAATGCAACTGTAAGAACAATGAGAAGATGCAACACTTATTCTCCTTTATTTGAATAATTTGGAAAGAAAACCGGCGACTGAATGGACTGGTTAATGTTAGATTCTGTTGCTACTTTAGGCAGAAAAGATGGATTTGTTTTTAGGGAAACTGTATTTATGAAAAATAATGTAAGGAGGTTTGGCTGAGGCTTGCAGTTCAGATACTCTCTTGGCTGATGTGATGGCTACCAAGAGTACAGTCTACCATGAAAGAAATTTCAAGTCACAAGAATCAGCTGGTTCGAAAGGATTTTGAGTGAGACCTTGAAGGACAATTGTTAGGTCTCAAGGGGGAGAACAGAGTCTTCTATTGGAGGTCTTAGCAGAAGAATACCCCTTATAAATCATAGCATAACTTCGATGAGAGAATAGAGGAAGATCCTTTTCCTGAATTAAAATTAGAAATGGCAGCCAGCTTAATGGTAGAGAAACTAGTGCAGTCATGAAAAAGTGAACTCAAAAAAAGACTAGCTGATATAGGTGTTGTAAATGGATCAATATTCTCCTTTGAAGCCCAAATCATAAATCTTCTCCACTTACTGTTAAAGACCTTTTCTGTGGAAGCTTTCCGCAAGGCCAAGATTATGTTTTATACTGGGGAAGATAGCCTAGACTTTCTTATAATTACTGGAATTGGAGAAACCATGCAGTCATCTTAAGTATGTGCAGAGTGGTTTGTCGATGCTCTGACATATGGCAGACAAGGTCCTGATTGGGATCAAGTATCCATGAGGGATACCTCAGATGAGACCATAGAAGAGAACCAACCCTGATTATGCCAAAAGGTGGCAATGAGGATCACCTAACACTTCAGCCTGCTGGCCTTCTGTAGAAATTTCAGGATCAAGGGGGGTTACGGATAAGAGAGACCTGGGGGCCAATTGTGGACTAAAGCATCCCTTGGGATCTCCCCCTTCAGGAGGGGATCAGAGCAAACTACTTGCTGCATTTGTTGTTTACGGGAGAAGCAAAAAGATTGCGCAGCAAGATTGGCCCCAAAGTCTGAAAATCTGGTTGGTTATTGCTTGACTGAGGGGACCACTTGTGAGGGATCAGAATGGACTTGCTGAGGCTGTCTGCTAGCACACTGGTTTCCCTAGAAATGTGTGCTGTAATTAGAAAGATGCTTGAAGAAATCGCCTCTTCCCAAACTCTCATAGATTAACTGCAAAATGCTTGTTAATGTACCAGACCACTGACATGTCTATGTGAATTGCAACAGTCAGAGGGAGAAGGTCCTGAGAGGCTTGCAACATTAGGATGACTGCTGCCATCTCTAGGACACTGATATGCAGCTTGGTCTAGTGCTGGGACCATATGCCTTGGACCATCTTTCCCTGATAATGTCTACCCCACCCCAATATGGAAGTGTCCATGGTCACTGTGGCTACTGGAGGGGGAAGAGAGAATGACCTGCCCAGCTACAGGTTGTATGATTGCAACCACCACTGGTGACAGCTTTTGCAGAATGGAGTTAGTCTGACAGGAGCAGCTAGGGGCTGGCGAAGAACAGACCACTAAACAGCCAGGGGTCCATTGAAGACTCGCATAAAAGTATCTTGCTAAGGGTACCAGAATGATGGCTGCTGACATAGATCTCAGCAATGTGAGAACTAACTGCGCTGGAGGAGATGAGAGATCCAATAAGTTCTGAACTTGCTGTCTCAGAGAAGTTATACAATGCAGAGGTAAGGACGCTATTTGAGTTGAAGTGTTCAGTTGCTTTCCTGTAAATTGTAGATTCTGCATAGGAGTCAGACTTGACTTTTTCAGGTTTATTGAGATACCCAGAGAACTGAAGATCTGTACTAGGTAATCCTTGGCTTGAATGAGTTTATGCCTTGTTGGAGCAGTAAGGAGCAAATCATCTAAATATGGAAACACCCTGAATCTTTTTAGTCTCAGGTGAGCCGTGACAACTGCCATACATTTGGTAATCACGCAGGGGTTGTGGTGAGTCCAAAGGGCAGCATTCTGAATTGGTAATGAGTGGCTGCCAGCCAAAAGTGCAAGTGTCTCCTGGAGCATTTGTTCATTTTTGTGTGATAATACGCATCCTAGAGATCTAGCAAACACATCTGATCCTCCTTGCATAGAAGTGGCAGGATGGACTGAATTGTAACTATTCAGCAATTCGACTTCTTAACATACAGGTTGAGGCTGCAGAGATTCAGTATTGGTCTTAAATCCCCTATTTTCTTTGGCATCATAAAGAAGTGACAATACGTTCTGCATTCTATTTGCTTGGTCAGGACCTCTTGGATGACTCTTCTATAGAAGTTTTTTTAACTTCTCAAATGGCAAACTCACTCTGACTGGGTGGCACAGTAGGAAGTACCCTTTCTGGGACTTGGAGGTGAGGGGGGGGGGGGATGTAATAACTTCTGGATATTATTTTTAGCACCCAGGCATGGTTTGTTGCATTTGTCCAGGCATCTAGGTGCAGGGACAGACATTTGGAGGCAGTCAGGCAGCGCTTCAGGAACACCGATAGGGCTTATCGAAAAAAAGTTCCCTGAAGCGGACCCCCCCCCCACCACCACCTCTAGGGTGGTATCTGGCATTACATCATCCTCCTCTGTCCCTAGAAGAGTTATCCCCACCCATGAGAGTCTTGGAAAGGCCCTTGAGGTTTTCCTGAACCAAGTCTTCTTCCCACCTCTTTGACTTCTTGAAAAGGCTCTTTGGGGGGGAGGGGGGGGGTAGAAAACATGATCCCTACAACAGACAAGGTCTTTCCATCTTTCTCACTGTGGGTAAGAGTTTCTCTTACCAATGGTCCAAAGAAGGAGGAAGCATCACCTAGGATGCCTGCAGTGGCTGCTTGTGAGGTGCCTTCGCAGAGTGCGAAATCAGCCTCATCAAGGAGTTTGTAAGGGAAGACAGTCTTGCCAATTGGGGAGTAACCTGTTTAAGGTTCTCCTCTGACAAGATCTCTTTCAGAGAGTTGGTTAGCTCCTTGATCAGATCTCTCTGCAGACATGTAAAATGTGCCAAGTAGTTTAATGCTCTCAGCACAAATGTGGCTCAGGCATACATGCTTTCCATGTTTGTCTAAAGAGCAAGACTCCTTGTTCAGGGTGATGAACAGAGGAGCTTTGTTTGTCAAGCTCCTTTTTCGTGGCTGCTTACACAACAATGCCATCAACTGGGATACCCTTGCAGTGTAAGCGGTCAGAGGGAGGACTCAGGAACTTAGGATGCTCAGAGATCAGCTCGACTGTGTCCAGTTTCTTCAGAGCCTGGTGGAAAACTAAGTCAATGAATTTGTCCACAGGGGAGTTAACCAAGACACAGATGGGCCTGCCCCGTAAGCTTTCAGGAACACAGACTCCTCAGGAGGAGGATTTTGGGAGGACTAGCCACCTTTTAGCCACCTTTTTGCCTCAGGAGTTCAAGAATGTCTCTGAAGGAGTCATCTGGTGGAGATCAGCGGGATCCTTCTCCATCAAAACCAGTGCACTCGGTTAAAGACTACAAGGGGGAGTCCACGTGCCTCCAACTTGCTTGTTTTCTTCCAATGAACCTCCTCTGTGGGATGGTCAGAGGAAGTAGTCTGGCGACTTACAGGGGGGGGAGGGACTGACCAATGGCAAGACTCAAAGCTGGGATTAGATGACAACTGGGCAGGATCTGTAGGATGAGGAGTTGCATCTCTACTTCTAGAGAAAGCCCTCTCTGCTACCTGGAAGGCTGACAGGCCCAGGGAAACTCCCACTCTCCCTCCCTCGGGGCCGAAGCCACCAGGGGGGTAGTCCACCCCAGATTTGAAGCCTCCAGACAGAGCTGGACCTTGACTGTCGAATGAAGGCTGAACCCTATAGGGGAAGGGACGGATCTGACCAGGTCAAAACCAAAGCCATCCCTCCCTGGAGCTGGCACCAAAATCGACATCTTGGATCTGGGACCCACTCCAACCTGAAAATAGCTGAACAGAGCTGGTCCTGGAAACAGAGTTGAAGAAAGGGAAAGGCATATTCTCAGATCAGACTACTCTTTCAAGAAAACTGGAACCTGGGATTCTAAAACAGTGGGTCGACTAAGAAGAGGACTTTGTAGCACAGGTGTTGGTGCTCTCTGGGATCCAGGATGGGATGGAGGTGACAAAATCCCCATCTGTATCTGAGCTTTGAGAAAACTTTGCATCATCCTGTTTATCTCTGACTGGCAAAAGCCCGGAGAAAACCTAAAGGATGCTGAAGAATACACGGACTTTAGCCGGTGATAGTGTGACCTGAGAGGTCAGAGCAGGAGAACCTGATCTGCTCTGAACAGGGGTACAGCTCTGAGACCTTGGATCTGAAGGCTTAGGATCCAAAGGAGGCCTCATTAGGGAAGTAGAAGTCTGGAGCAGTAGAATGTCTGCCAGATCCGAGGCTGGGCTGAGATACAAAGTGTTAGGATCCGAGGACGATCGGATTGGAGGGCCAGACTTGCCTGCTGGTCTGGAATCTGTCAGATCTAAAGATGATTAGTCTTTATCGGATCCAAAGTAGTCAGATCCAACAATTTTGGTCTTTTTTAGGCCTGAGAAGATGTAGCCCCATGGAGAAGCTGAGAGGGCTCGTTTCTTGTGGACTTTAGGTTGAAGGCTAGAAGGGGGTTTGAGCCTCAGAAGAAAGCAACAGACATCTCAAAATCAGTTTGTTTCGTCTGTATGACAGGGAACGAGAGTTGAAAGCCACGCAAGTAAGTCAGCATTCAAATGTCCTGGCCCAAGACAGCAGACCTCTTGTGGGCATAAGAATTTGGAATTTTGTGCCCACAAGTGGTGCATATTTTAAAACCTGCAGGCTTATCTGACATTTTAAAGAAAAAGACTTCAGTCAAACACAGAGAAAGGCAGGCTAAGCTATCTGATGCACACAAAGGAGAGACATAAATAATTTTTTGTATATATATATATATATATATATATATATATATATATATATATACATATTTATACAGAAAAATAGAAAAGAAGAAAAAGGAAAAAGTGCCAACAGCACTATAAACTGCAGAAGGCAAGAGTAGGGAGGAAAGAAAGTATAGTTCTGTACCTACCATAAATGTAGATGTTCGAGTGTTCACCCTGCTGCAGTTGTCACACTTGGGTTATCCTGTCGTCAGGCGGTCCCGCAGTCGGACGGATTTCCAAAGTCTTGGTCCGACGTTGGTTGTTGTCGCCTCATCCCTGACGTCAGTCCGCCAGGGGTATATATATTGCAACAGATGCCATTTTCTTCAGTTTTTCTTGCCCCAGATGTCAGGTGCCCCCAAAAGGGTGATCCAAATTAGTACCAAAAGGTGAGAACACTGTACAGACACAAAATCCCTTCAGCTATAAACAAATACATCAGTAAGGCATAGCAAAGATTTAGCCAGTAGATCAGAGGGGTTGGAGGGAGGGTAACCTGGACTGCAGCAGGGTGAACACTCGAACATCTACATTTATGGTAGGTACAAAACTGTACTATGTTCATCGTGTTACCCTGCTGCAGTCATCACACTTGGGTAGAATCCCAAAGCTAAGGTAGGGTGGAGGCATCATAGAGGGTTAGTGGAGGCAATGAGGCCCTGCAGAACTGCAGTGGCGAAGCCTGCCCTGGACTTAGAATAAAGAGGTAAGTGATAGTGTTTGGAGAAGGTGTGTACAGAACTCCAAGTTGCAGCTTCTAAAATTTCCTTGGTAGGGACCCCCCTGAGAAAGGCTGTAGAGGTAGCTGTTGCCCTGGTAGAGTGGGATCTAATGATAGGAGGAACTGGCTTCCCATGATGGGTAAAGCAGAATCGAATGCAATGGCCTATCCATTTAGAAATGGTTTGCTTGGATATGGCCCTCCCTTGAGAAGCTGTAGCATAGGAAACAAAGAGCTGGTCAGTTTTTCTGAAAGCCTTAGTTTTATCCAAGTAGTAACGAAGCTGCCTGTGAATGTCCAAGGAGTGCAGGAGTCTCTCACCTTTGTTCTGTGGATTGGGGAAGAAAGTGGGTAGGTGAATGGTTTGATTTAAAGCTACACTGGAAACCACCTTAGGCATGAAGGAAGGATTAGTTCGTAGATGAAAAATGAGGAAAGGTTCCACTGCCATAAGTGCCTGTAATTCTGAGACTCTCCTAGCAGAAGTTATTGCCAGGAGCAGGGCAGTCTTCCAAGATAGGAACTGAAGGTCTGCAGAAAAAGCTGGTTCAAAGGGAGGTAGCGTTAGTTTTTCCAGAACAAAGTTGGGGTCCCATGTTGGTGTAGGAGCTCTTCTAGGTGGTCTAATGTTTTTTGCCCCTCTGAGGAACTGCCTTAGGAGAGGATTTGAAAATAAAGGTGTATTCGTGTCATAGTGAGCTGAAATAGCTGATGCATGGATCTTAAGTGAGGAGAAGGAAAGTCCTTTATGCAACATCTCAGCTAAATACTGCAGAATGTGAGGCATATGAGGCTGAGTTGTGTTTTGGCCTTTAGCTTGGTTCCAAGCAGAAAACCTTTTCCATTTGTCCGAGTAAGCCTTCCTGGTGCTTGGCCTCCTGGCTTCTAGAATAACATCCAGTACTGCTTGTGAAAGAGGTGCAGGATGGATACTTAATTGATTTGCCATGCAGCCAGGTTTAAGGTTTTGATCTGGCTGTGTAGAATCTGACTGTTCTGCTGCGTGAGCAAATGAGGTATTTGAGGCAATATCCATGGTGGGCTGTGAGCCATATTCTTCAGTAGCGGGTACCAGTGCTGGCGTGGCCAGTCTGGGGCTATGAGAATCATCGGAGGTTTCTCCTTTTTGACCTTCAAAAGTACCTTTGTGAGAAGAGGCAATGGAGGAAAGGCATATGCTGTCAGGTATTTCCAAATGAAGGAGAGCGCGACCACTTTTCAAGCTTGTTGTTGGAATGTCCTTGTACAAAATTTTGTCAGCTGGTAGTTTTGAGGACTGGCAAACAGGTCTATATTTGGTTATTTGGTAGACCCCATCTTTGAGTTATCATTGTAAATATTTGTGGGTCTAGCTTCCACTCGTGGGGATCTTTGATGTTTCTGCTCAAGTCGTCTGCCAATGTGTTTTTCTGTCCTGGCAGGAATTGAGCTTGTAACTGGACTTGGTAGGCCAGAGCTGTGTTCCATAAGATTATTGTTCGCCTGCAAAGAGGGTAGGAATGTGTGCCCCCTTGTTTATGTACCACATTACTGTGGTGTTGTCCGCCTTTATTGCAAGTTGTCCTGGCTGTAGTAGATCCTTGAAGGCTGTCAGAGCTTTCTGTACAGCTAGCATCTCTTTTTGGTTTATGTGCAGTTTTCTTTGCTCTGCAGTCCATAAGCCTTGAATGCATTGCTCTGCCATGTGTGCCCCCCAGGCATAGTCCGAAGCATCTGCTGTGATCGTTTGTCTGGGTGGGGGTAAGGTGAAAGCCTAACCCTTGTTGAGGTGACATGCCTGTGCCCACCATAGAAATTCCTGTTGAAGGCATTGAATGAGAGATATCACTGTGTTCAAGCTGTGGCTGTGTTGAGACCATACGCTTTTTAGGTACCACTGTAATTTCCTCATATGCATTTTTGCAAATGGTATTATCAGAATGCAAGATGCCATGAAGCCCAAAGCCTGCAGAATTTTTCTTGCAGTTAATTGGGTCTTTGTTGCCATTGTCTTGAAATATTGAGTCAGTTGTAATTGCTTGTCTGGTGTAAGATAAGATTTCTGGGCCGTTGTGTCCAAGCTGGCACCCAGGAATGTCATTTTTTGTGAGGGTACTAGTTTTTACTTCTTTTCGCTAACTGTGTACCCCAGACAATTTAGTAGATGCTTCACAAATGCCAGATGTTGTAGGAGAATGTCTTTTCTTTCTGCTTGGATGAGGCAGTCGTCCAGGTATGGATATATTTGAATTCCTCTTTGTCTGCAGTATGCAATTACTGGTGCCAGGCATTTTGTGAATACTCTGGGCGCAGTAGATAAGCCAAAGGGCAGTGCAGAGAATTGATAATGGGTTGAACCTGCAATGAAACGGAGGTATCTTCTGCAACTTTGTCTGATAGGGACATGCAGGTATGCCTCCTTGAAGTCCAACGTTACCACCCATGCTTCCTAGCCCAACATGGGAAGTAGCTGCTGTAGTGTTAGGACCTTGAATTTGGGAACTTGTAAGTACGTGTTTAGAATTGAAAGGTCCAGAATTGGTCTCTAAGCATTGTCGTTTCTGGGTACTAGGAAGAGTCTTGAGTAAAATCCTTGGCCTTGCTCTTGAGTTGGTACCGTCTGAATGGCTCTCATGGCCATGAGAGCTGTAATTTGTTTTTGAGCCTCAGCCCTTTGATTTTGTGGCAGGTTTGGCATTCCTCTTTTTATTGGCAAGGTGTGGAAGTGGAATCTGTATCCTCGTAAAATTATGTCTAGGACCCATTTGTCCTTTGTGACCATGTGCCAGTTGTTTGCAAATAGTGCTAGTTTTCCCCCATGGGGGGCTGACAAAAGAGCTTTGTTTGGCCAGCTGAGGGGCAAATCATTGAGTTTGCCTTGTGGTGGATTGAGACCTGTCTTCTCCTCCCTTCTGGGTTGGAGTGCCCCATTGGTGAGGTTTATACTGAGCTTGTGGTTGTCCTCTGCCCCTTGGGCACCTGTATTTACCCCTCTGAGGCCTGTCAGAGGCTGGAAAGTACCAATTTTTTGTTGGCCAGTTTCTACTGAAGCGAGGGGGTTGTACTTGTAGGAAATCTTTGACTGTCTGCATTGATTTTGCCTTACCTTCCATTTTCTTTAAAACTTCTTCTGCTTTAACACCAAAAAGAACATCCTGCTGTAAGGGAGCATCTAGTAGTTTTGCTTTAACATGATCAGGCAGACTTTGTTCCTTTAACCAGGCATGCTTACGTATAACTGATCCAGTGACAGCTGCTCTGAAGGAGGCCTCTAAAGAATCAAACCCACATTGTAAGGTATGTTTGCCCACCTGCTCGGTGGCGTGCAACAAATCCTGTACTTCTTTCAATTCAGATTGTTGAGGGAGAGTGGTTATCTTTTGTTTTAACTGAGAGATCAGAAATTGCTGATATGTAAGCATATGAAATTGACAGTTTAATGCTCTCATACCTAAAGTGGCTGAGGTGTAAACCTTTTTCCCCCATCTGTCTAGTGCTCTTGAACCCCTTTCAGAAGGTACTGGATTTTTAGCCATGGAAGCCTTAGCCCTCTTGGGACCCTGGGAGATAGTCTCTGGGTGAGCTACTGGGCTTTTGTAAAGGAATTTGTGGGAATCAGGTACTCTGTAGTATCTGTCAGGCTTGGCCAGGGCAGGAGGTAGAGAGTCAGGGTTGAAACTGGATTCTAAATAGACATCATCCACAAAGTCCAAAACAGGAGGAATGGCTAGGGGTCTGTGTTGGGGGAGTAAAAGAAACTCTGAGCCTTTTCTTGGAATCACAGTAATCCTGACCTTCCCAGTGAAAATGTTCCCTCGTAGTGTGTAAAGTTTCCCCAAAAGAGTAGTCTTCTGGGGGAGAAGCTGAGGGAATAGAGTCCTCAGCATCAGAATCTGCATAAGGAGAGAAGGAAAAGTCTTGGTCCTCAGAAGAATCCGAAGAAATAGACAGTTGTTCAGAGGAAGCAGAATCTTCCTCTTGTCTAGGCCTTTTGTCAGGAGGAGGCTGAGAACCCCTGATAAGAGAAATCAAATCTTCAGCCATCTTGAGCATCTGTTTCTTAGGCATAGGGCCTTGAACAGGAGACTGAAGTGAAGTCTTTTTCGATTTAGAAGGAGTCTTCAACTTGGAAAACGTTTTGACTGTAAGAGTCGTCGGTCTGAAAACGCCATCAGAAACCGATGGCATTTCAGAAGCAGCGACGTCCTTGGAAGGTAAATCGTCGGAAGGGCCTGAAGTAAAAGGCTGCGTCGGCCTAGTACATTCCATCAAAATATCTGTAGCGGTCTCGGGTTCCAGAACTGCGGTAGTCAGAGGCTGCGTCGGAGCCTCACTGATAACCGGAGACCGGATCAACTGAGGCCTCGGAATCAGGCTTAGGGCTGGGCTGTCGGTCCTTATCCCTGCGCTTTTTGTGCACGCCGGTAGTCGGTAGCTCCGACGGCATGGTGTAATTAAATTTTCTACCAAAAAAGTGTTGTGTGAAATCAAAACGTCTTTTAATAGTACGTTTATTAAATCTTGCACAAAAAAGTACAGTTTTGTACCTACCATAAATGTAGATGTCCGATAGGTATGCATCTGCAGTCATCACATATGGGTTGTCCTGCCTCAGGCAGCCCTTCGGTTGGCCGGATTCCACAGTCTGGGTCTGGCGTCGGCTGATGTGGCCCCTTCCCCGACGTCAGAGCGCCTGGGGTATAAAAGCGTCAGCCGACGCCATCTTCCTCAGTTTTTCTTGCCCCAGATGCCACGTGCCCTCTAAGAAAGGCTAAATTTGGAGAAATGCAATAAATTCCAAACATGCACAAAAATATATACATATACAAAAACAAATACACCATAAAAGATAACCCCAGCTAGCTATGAAAGGGGAATGTACCCAAGAAATACCACAGAGGGGAAGGAGGGAGGGTAAACCTGACTGCAGATGCATACCTATCGGACATCTACATTTATGGTAGGTACAAAACTGTACTATGTCCTTCAAGGATGCATCTGCAGTCATCACATATGGGTAGAATACCATAGCCAATCTGGGGGTGGAGGATCTATGTAAAGGATGGTGTAGCTAAAATGCCCTGCAGGACTGCCGTAGCAAAGCCTGCTCTGGATCTGGAATATAAAGGTAAGTTGTAATGCTTGGAAAATGTATGCACGGAGCTCCATGTAGCAGCTTCTAAAATGTCCTTGGCAGCCACCCCTCTTAAGAAGGCTGTGGAGGTGGCTGTGGCTCTGGTCGAATGAGGTCTAATGTTAGCTGGCACAGTTTTTCCATGAAAGGAGTAACAGAAACGAATGCAATTCCCTATCCATTTTGAAATTGTCTGTTTTGAAATTGCTTTTCCTTGTGCACCAGCAGCATATGCTACAAACAACTGGTCAGTTTTTCTGTAATTTTTAGTTCTGTCCAAGTAGTAGCGCAACTGTCTGTGTATGTCCAGGGTGTGCAGAAGCTTTTCCCTTTTGTTTTGTGGATTTGGAAAGAAGGTAGGCAGGTGAATAGCTTGGTTTAATGAGACCCTAGATACCACCTTTGGCATAAATGAAGGATTGGTTCTCAATGAGACTCTGTCTTGATGAAAAATAAGAAATGGCTGTACTGCCATGAGGGCCTGTAACTCAGATACTCTTCTTGCTGAGGTTATGGCCGGAAGGAAGGCAGTCTTCCATGAGAGGAACTGTAGTTCTGCAGATGCTGCTGGTACAAAGGGAGGCAGTGTTCGTTTTTCCAACACGAAGTTAAAGTCCCAAGTAGGCAGTGGTGGTTTCCTTGGAGGATTGATGTTTTTAATTCCTCTTAGAAACTGTCTTAGCAGAGGATGAGAGAAGACAGGAGGTTCAGTGTTGTACTCTGCTGAAATTGCTGAAGCATGAATTTTAATGGAAGAGTAAGACAGGCCATCGTGGAGCATTTCTGCTAAATATTCCAGGATATGCGCCATGTTCATAACTGTTGCATCTAGGCCCTTTGAGGTGTTCCAAGTGTGAAATCTTTTCCATTTTGCTGAGTATGCCTTTCGTGTGGAAGGCCTGCGAGCTTCCATGATGATATCCTTCACTCTCTTGGATAGCTTATCCTGGTGATGAGTCAAGGTATTTTCCAGGCAGCTAGCTGTAATGTTTTCAGGTTGGAATGCAGAGTTTTGTAATTGTGCTGTGTCAGGAGAAGCGGCCATTGTGGAAGAAGCCATGGTTTTGTCCATGACATGCTCTTTAGCAATGGGTACCAGTGCTGTCTTGGCCAGTCCGGAGCTATCAGAATCACTCTTGGCTGCTCGGCCCTGATCTTCAGTAAGACCTTGGTCATTAATGGAAGAGGTGGGAATGCATACACTGTTAGATCTTTCCAGCTGAAAGTGAGGGCGTCCACTTTCCATGCTTGTGGGTGGTATGTCCTTGTGCAGAATTTGTCCAGCTGATGATTGTGTGGGGAGGCAAAGAGGTCTATGTCCGGTCTCCCCCATGATTGTGTTATCTGATGGAAGATGTCTGGGTGCAGCATCCACTCGTGTGCATCCATGATGTTCCTGCTTAAGCTGTCCGCCAGTATATTGTCCTTTCCTGGTACAAACTGGGATTGCAGCTGTATATTGAGAGTCAGGGAAAGTTCCCATAGACTCATTGCTAGTCTGCAAAGAGGGTAGGAATGGGTGCCTCCTTGCTTGTTTATGTATCGCATAACTGTAGTGTTGTCTGTCCTTATTAGCAGGTGGCCTTGATGTAGAAATAACTTGAAGGCCTCGATTGCATGTATCACTGCCAGCATTTCCTTTTGGTTTATGTGCATGCGTAGCTCTTTTTGTGACCATAGTCCTTGAATGCATCTTCCTTCCATGTGCGCTCCCCATCCGTGGTCTGAAGCGTCCGTTGTAATGGTTTGGCTGGCTGTTGGTTTGCTGAAGGGCAAACCCCTGTTTGACTGGCTTGCTTGAGCCCACCACAGAAATTCCTTTTGAAGGCATGGGATGAGTGGTATCAAAGTTTCCAAGCTGTGACTGTGCTGAGTCCATAAACTCCTTAGGTACCATTGGAGTTTCCTCATATGTAGCCTTGCTTGAGGAATCAGAAGAATGCAAGAAGCCATGTAACCCAGGCCTGCAGGATTTTCCTTGCAGTCAGCTGAGTTTGTCTTGACAGGTTTTTGAAGTAATCCGGTAGTTGATTTTGTTTTTCTTCTGTGAGGAAAGCCATTTGGGTGGTTGTGTCTAGATCCGCACCCAGAAAAGTTATTCTTTGGGATGGTACAAGTCTTGACTTGTGAATGTTGACTGTATATCCCATGGCCTGAAGAAGATAAATGGCATAATTCAAGTGTTTTACCAAAATTTGTTGGCTGTCCACTTGTATAAGGCAGTCGTCCAGATACGGGTATATTTGCATCCCCTGAAGTCTGTAGTGTGCAATTACTGATGCCAGGCATTTCATGAATACTCTGGGCGCAGTAGATAAGCCAAAGGACAATGCTGAGAATTGATAATGCTCTGAACCTGCAAGAAATCTGAGGTGTCTTCTGCAGCTTTGTCTGATAGGGACATGCAGGTATGCCTCCTTGAGGTCCAGAGTTACCAGCCAAGACCCCTTGCCCAGCATGGGAAGGAGTTGCTGTAGAGTCAGCATTTTGAATTTTGGCACAATGAGATAAGTATTTAGTGCGGACAAGTCGAGAATAGGCCTCCATTGCTTTTCTTTTCTTGGAACAAGGAAGAGTCTGGAATAAAATCCTTGGCCTTGTTCTGCGAGAGGAACCTTTTCTATTGCTTTCATTTTCATTAAGTTGGAGATTTGTTTCAAAGCCTCTGCCCTTAGATTTGGTGGCAGGTCTGGCATGTTTTTTCTTTTCGGTAATGTGTGGAAATGGAACCTGTATCCTTTGTCTATTATTTGTAGTGCCCATTTGTCCCTTGTAATAATGTGCCAATTTTCTGAAAATAAGGAAAGCTTTCCGCCCAAAGGTGCTTCCAATTGAGCCCTGGTTGGCGGTGTCAAGGTGAAGTCATTGAGTCTGTCCTTGTGCAGCAGTTGTAGGCCCTGCACTACCTCTCTGGTTGGGATGCTGCCATTGACGCCCTCTGTAGGAGCCTCTAGCTTGCCCTCTACCTCTGGCACGCCTGTTCTTGCCTCTGAAATCTGTCTATGTCTGGAAAGGACCAGTTCTTGGAAGGCCAATTTCTGCTGAATCTTGGTGGTTGGACCTGCATAAAATCTTTGACTGTTTGTACAGATTTTGCCTTTTCTTCAAATTTCTTTAAGACCTCCTGAGCAGTGGAGCCAAATAACGTTTGCTTTTCCAGTGGAGCATCCAGAATCTTTGCTTTAGCATGGTCTGGCAGAGATTGTTCCTTCAGCCAAGCAAGCCTACGTATAACTGCACCTGTCATAGCTGACCTACATGAAGCTTCCAATGCATCATAACCACACTGCAAAAAATGGTTGCTAACCTGCTGAGAGTTACGTACCAGATCCTGAAGTGATTTGCGATCTAGGGGTTCAGGTGAAGACAGTTTTTTATGCAATTCATCTAACAAATATTCTTGGTACTGTATCATATGAAATTGACAGTTTAAAGCCCTCATAGCAAAGGTAGCAGAAGTATACACCTTTTTACCCCATCGCTCTAAAGCCCTGGACTCCCTTTCAGAGGGGAGTGGATTTTTTGTAGTGGCAGCTGTAACCCCTTTAGGGCCCTGGTAAATAGTTTCTGGATCAGCAGAGTGGGCCTTGTAAAGGAAAAGATGTGATTCTGGGACCCTGTAGTACCTATCAGGTTTGGCAGGAGCCAGAGGGAGAGTGTCAGGGGTTGTGCTAGATTCGGAGTACACATCATCAATGACATTCAAAACAGGTGAAATAGCCAAAGGTCTATGCTGAGGCAAATGCAAGAAGGTCCTTAATCTCTTCCTGGAATCGGAGAATTCCTGGCCCTGCCATTGGAAATGCTCCCTCTTAGTGTGCAAAGTTTCCCCAAAAGACAGTTCTTCAGGAGGGGAGGCCGAAGGGATAGATTCCTCTGCATCTGAATCCTCGTAGGCCGAAAAAGCCTCCTCCTGGTAGTCCGAGAGGGCAGAGCCAGCAGAGGCCTCATCTGAGGAGAGGGGATCAGAGGGCTCAACCCTGGGCCTTTTTGCTGTAGAAGGTTGAGAGCCCCTGTCCGGATGAGGCTGAGAGCCCCTAATTAATGAAATAAGGTCCTCTGCTAGACTAAGGATCTGAGAACCTGTAGTGGGTCCCTGAGGGATAACCCTGGGAGGCATAGATTTTGAGTGTTTAGCAGCTTTAGCCCTAGAGAATGCCTTAATAGACATGGATGTAGGAGGCCTGGCTGCACCACATGCTGGTGTACTTTTGTCTAAGGGAATGGTGTCGGAAGGTTCCTGGACACCAGATTCCAAAGGAGATTCAACAACCGTAGTGGCCTCCGGGGCCGAGGTTGTCGGTTGTACGGTTTCGGTGGATGGAAGTACCAAGGACTCTGTTTCAGCCGAAACAGAGACACTCGTGGTAGGCCTGGCCGCGGTTTCAGCCGAAACCGCAGACCGCGGGTGTCGGTCCTTGTCCTTGCGTTTCTTCATTAAATGTGAAGTCGGAGTCTCCGACATTTTGTAAGCAAAACTAGCCCCAAAAAATTCCTCTGCAAACTCCGACCGACGTCTTAGAGTGCGTCGGTTGAAGGAAGCACAGGCGGAACAGGCCGAGACGTCGTGGTCTGGGCCTAGGCAAGGTAGGCAGTAAGAGTGGAAATCCTTAGGAGGTATTTGTTTCCCACAAGTTAAGCAATTATTAATTTTATCTGACATCGGCTGAGGCAAGAAAGAGTCCCCAACGGGGTACTTAGCTTTTGAAGTCTTCGGTTTAGCTGAATTACAGGAGCTGGCCGACCGGCACTTGCGAACTGCTTTTGCTTCGGGCACCACGCGGCAAGAAAGACTGAGGAAAATGGCGTCGGCTGACGCTTTTATACCCCAGGCGCTCTGACGTCGGGGAAGGGGCGACATCAGCCGACGCCAGACCCAGACTTTGGAATCCGGCCGACCGAAGGGCTGCCTGAAGCAGGACAACCCATATGTGATGACTGCAGATGCATCCTTGAAGGACATAGACAAGAAGTGACGTCGTGATCAGGGCCTAGGCAAGGTATGCAATAAGAATGAAAATCCTTATGAGGTATTTGCTTCCCACAAGAAATACAATTGTTAACTTTTTCTGACATCGGACTGAGGCAAGAAAAGTTTCCCCAATGGGGTACTTAGCTTTATAGAAGACTTCGGTCTGAAATTCGAATTCGAAAACCTCAGGAGTCGGCTGACTGGCACTTGCGAACTGCTTCTGCTTCAGGCATCATGCGGCAAGAAAGACTGAAGAAAATGGCGTCGGTTGCAATATATACCCCTGGCGCACTGACGTCAGGGATGAGGCGGCAGCAACCGACGTCAGACCAACACTTTGGAAATCCGTCCGACTGTGGGACCGCCTGATGACAGGATAACCCAAGTCTGACGACTGCAGCAGGGTAACACGAACATCAAGACCCTAATATCAGCAGACAGACTAACTTGGGAAGGGAGGTAAAGGATAGCTAGTCAAGTAAAGAGATTAGCAGTACTAGATTTTTTCAACAATTAAGAAAAACAAGATAGAAATACAGGAAAATAGCAACTCACATTTAGGAAAAAACACTTGAGACTAACAGACCACATTTGTGCTGGATGGAAGCAAACGAGATCTGAGGAGTTAAGGAAGGTAAGATGCATTGTGGGAAAGGAAGGAGCTGAAGACTTGGATCCTAAAGTTATGTGAACGCAGCAGAGATGGATCACAGGTCGGATCCGAACAACCAACGTTACGGAAGAATGAAAAGGACATCATCAGATACAACAATAAAGGCCAGTTAGACTCAACAGTTTAATCCAATAAAAAACAGTGGGTTAAGCATTTTTGTCTCTACAACTCAGGATATCATCAGAACAAAAGCACAAAGATACGAGTTTAAATAGTGAGTGATTTCACATAAACAGTTAAAATCTCAACAGATTTTAAGTGCCAAACACCCTAAAAAAATAAAACAGAAAATGCATTATCCAAAGCAGGTAACCTATATACAAGCTCTTAAACTTTATTTAATAGACTAAAAATAATATAAGGGTCTACCCTGCCAGAAAAAGGGAGGTTGAACAAGTACGGATTCGCCAACTAGGTAAGTAGTGGTAAGCCGAAAACATAGAAAACAGATATGACCTACTTGTCCTTGAAAGACTGGACCAAGTAGGAGACAGTGCCTCATTGTGCTGGTATCCGTAAATGGCAGTCATTTAATTCTGATTGGAATTCCTCTTTTCCAGTGGGAATGGTCATGTTTGAAATAAAATTCCCTAGAAAAACAATTCTAATTCTAATCTCAGGGATAAAAGCTTAAATGAAGAAAGTAAACACAGAATCCTGTTCTTTTTCAAACCGTTCTTTATTAGACACAGATGAGCTTAGTTTTTCAGCCTGTATTTACTGCAAACATGTAGGGGGTACGCTGAGGCGTGTTCATCAGTGAGCTGTCCTCGTGGGTGTGTCCCTTTTGGAGGAGGGTCCAAGAGGATGGCCATCCGAGTAAGCAAAGCCAGTCTCAAAACTTTTGTGACAGTCTTATTTAAAAAAAATGTCTGGCGCAAAAAAAATTTGTCAGATTTACATAACATTCATTCATGTACCAAAAACAATTAAATAACTACAGCACACAAACTTAAACCTAAAAGTAATGGAAATACAAATGAATAGAAGGCTAAGTTTGAACAAAGTAGCTTTAGTGTTAACATGAAAAATATGATTTTTTTTACCATTGCTATTGTTGTAAATCTTGGACAGTTCTGCCCTTTACTTAACATAAACCTGAAGGATAATCTAGAAAATCCTAAACCAACGCAAACACTAATAGTTCTTGTAGGTGGGGAAACGGTGACTAAATGTTTTAGTCTTAGCTGGATTTCGATCCAGAAGTCCAAAACCTTGGAGGAGGTCCTTTAGTCAAAGTGGTTAGTAGTACATGTGATGATACTACCCAACCGACATCACAAATGAACAGAGGTTACCATGTAGGCAAGAGAGGGTTGGTGAGGAGAGAATAGGCAACTGAGATTTATAGGGAGGGGAGAGAGCAATAGGTACAAAGAAGAACGCTACTTAAAGTGGAGGACATAACTTCTCCACACAAAGGTAAAATACTGACTCAGAAAGGGTATACTATTTTTAATTACATTTTGACCACTAATACCAATCATTTCACTTATTCAAAAAAGGTTCAGTTTTGTTCCAAATAAGAAGGTGGACATTTCTAAGTATTAGATTTGAAACTTTATACCAAGAAACTGAACTTGGCAATTATGAACAAGAACTTTTGTTCACCATCAACTATCAACCCTAGTAAGAAAAAAGTCATTATAATTCCCCCTGTTAATAAGATGGTGATGTTATTCAAGAAAGCTTGTGAAATGGACATGTAATCCACTTTAAACAATACACATACTAGATATTTTAATTTACCACATAAGTGGAAACTCCTAGAAAATTTAACTAAAGATACAAGGATCATGAAACCTGACGGGGGGAATGGTCATACCCAGCCAGATAGATTATGAGTGTTCCATTTTTGACGTATTATACGATAAACATAATACTAAGTATTTAGTGTTATATCTAAGAATGAAATCAATATAATGTATAGGAAAACTGACCTCTATTTGGGGGATGCTTTAATGCAAGGTTTGATAACTTTGGATTATATTATTTTCTTCTGAATAAGCAATCGTTAGTAACAGTGCTGTATGGGATACCTAAAACACAAGGATATTCTCACCTCCCCGCGTACAGATTTACAGTTAACACACAGGGGTTGAAGACATATCCCTGGTTATATATACTGATAGGGACTGAAAAAATATTTTAAACAGATACTCACACAAACTGAAAGATTCACAGGATTTTTTCTACAGAAACCAACACCTGAATACTTTAAGAACATAAACTTCCTCACTGTGGATGCTGTTTATTTATTTACTAGTATCACACATGATATGGGGTTAGAATATCACCACAAAGCATTTATAGAGCATGAAGAACTTGATGGGAGAAAGAGATCAGGTTCATTATGGAGCTAATGGAACTAGTTTTACAGAACTGTTTATTTTTGGAGGAGGAATTTTATAGACAAATCAAGGGAGCAGTGTGTGTCCCCATTTATGCTAATTTAGTTATGCTCACCTGGGAGAAATTGTACATCTTGAATTCCCAGTATAGTTCCAGTTAGAATTCTTACTGCTGATTTTAGGATGATACATTTATCACAAGGAGAAAAGGAGGAGCTAAATCAAACGAAATTCTGAAATATAACGCAGACAACCAAATTTTTAAAGTTTACCTACGAACAAGCAATGCAATCTACTCAGTTTTCAGAGGTTAGACTTGAGATCAAGAATAACAATTTTATTTCCTCCATTTACAGAAAAAGTACTTTGTCTAATTCTTATCCTCACTATAAAATTTGTCACCCCCGGCACTGTAAACATAACTTAGTCAAGGGGCAGTTCATACGAGTGGCATGTATGCTATCAAATGATGAACAGGTTAACATAGAGATACAAAAGTTATTGAGGAGAACAGTTATATGCTCAGGTGTCGAGTGATAAGAGGCTTGAAATACATTCCTCTTTTATGTAATCTGCAATGGAAGCAAGCAAGCAGTGAAGTTGGTACATCCAAGTATGAATATTCTATGTCAATTATAAAAAAGTACAAAATGCTAAAAAAAGAAGTTACGTACTCAACATAACATTGCATGTTTGTTCTCTTTGATCTCAGCTTCCTTCTTACTGGTTGAGTTTGGAGCCGATCTTCGGCTCAGACTCAGCTGGATTCTAAAGCTTGAGAGCTTCCACTGGCTCAAGGCTAGACCCTATCCCAACATGCCTAGCGAGTTACCCACACCTCGTTTGTGATAACCCATAACACTAGACTAAAGAGCACAACATAGATACGCATGTAAATAAATTATATATCTGTCCTACCAAGATAGAAGTGGAAGGACTAAGTCCACCCAACTGCTAAGGCAGGAAGGAAATCACAGCCTATGTAGCTAAATGATAGATAATTCCCATCGATCCTTCAGGAAGAGGAAGGAGGGATGCAAGAAGGAAGGCGAGATCAAAGAAACATGGAACATTATGGTGAGTTCATAACTTCTTTATGTTATGTTGTCCCTATCTCGCCATCCTTCTTGCTGGTTGGGACCGCATTCCCAGCACCACCTTCTTGGGTGGCTCAAAGGAACAGACTCTTCAGAATAATGGAACCAAAGGCTGCCCTGTTCCGGGAGGCCACATCTACTTTGTAATGGGTGATGAAGGTATGGGGATTAACCCACATAGCTGCCGCACAAATGTAGTCTAAAGGCAGTCAGGCCTGAAAGGCAGTAGAGGTAGAAAAGGCCCTAGTTGAGTGTCCTCAGACTTTTCCTGGCAGCTGCTTGTTCTGTGAATTATGGACATAAGTGATGGTGTTTGAAAGCCATTTCAATACAGTTACTTTGGAGACTGAAGGTCCCTTTTTGTTTTCTGCAAAGGATACCAACAATTGGTCAGATTTTCTGAATTATTTTGTCCTGTGCAAGTAAAAACCTAACCATCTATGAACACCCAATTGGTGGAGTTTATATTCTGCCCTGTTGCCATGATTAGGGAAGAATACAGGTAGTTCTATTGATTGATTCAGACTGAGCACTGAGCAAACTTTTGGTAGGAAGGAGGGGTTGATTCTGGGGGAAACCCTACCTTTGTGAAAAATTAAGTAAGGGGGACAGATGGCTAGAGCTTGCAATTCTGATACTCTCCTAGCTGAGGTAATGGCAATCAAGAAAATAGTTTTCGAACTCATGAATTTCAGGGAACAAGTATTAGCTGGTTCGAAAGGAGGAAGAATCAAGGCAACCAGGACTAAATTTAGATCCCAAGGAGGTGGTGGTTCTCTTATTGGGGGTCTCAGAAGGATAGTACCATTTTAGAAAGGCTTTGCATAACCTGTGAGACATAACACTGGAGCCCATTTCTCCCACATGAAAGCTGGAAATAGCAGCCATCTGAACTCGGATAGTTGCTGCTGCTGTTCGTTGGTAAAAGGTTTCAGGGAGAAATTCAAGGATCTTTGAAATAGGTGCAGAAAAAGGGCCAATACTATGTTTGGCTGTCCAACAAGAGAACCGCTTCCATTTGCTAGTACAGAGTTTTCACGTTGAGGATTTGAGAGAGGAAATTAAAATATGTTGTACTGCTGGGGAGATGTCAGGAAGCCTGGCTAAGACGGCAAGTGGAGGAACCAAGCTGTTGGATTGAGGGCCTGTATGGAATGATGGAGTGTACCAGATTGATGCACCAGATCATCTGGAACTGGGTCCAGTATCCATCCTCCTGGAGATGGGACCATAGAAAGGGGAACCATATTTGATGAGGCCAGTAAGGGGCAATGAGTATTTGCAACAAAACGATTTTGCTTTCTGAAGAACCTTGGGGAAAGGCATAAAGTCGTCCTGGGGGCCAATCATGAAAAAGTGCATCCCTGGGTGACCGTCTTGGTGGGGGTCTAGGGCAAAATAGCCACTGCATTTGATATTGATGGAGGTGGCTAAACGTCGCAGCAAGGCTGGCCCCATTTGCGAAAAATCTGGTTTGCAATATCCTGCTTCATGGACCACTCATGAGGCATCAGGATAGCCCTGCTTAGCATGTCTGCTATCACGTTGGATTTCCCTGGAATGTGTGTTGCAATCAGAAAACGTTGGGAAGACACTGCACACTGCCATAGTCTTAGAGCCTCTCGACACAAGGGGTAGGATCTGGTTCTACCTTGCTTGCTGATGTACCACACTACTGACATGTTGTCTGTTTTAATTGTGATCGTGCCAGTAGGTAGAGAGCCCTGTAGTGCTTGCAATGCCAGAAGCAACACTCTCATCTCTAGGAGGTTGATGTGCAAGTGGTACTTGTGTTGCTGCCAAGTTCCTTTAACAGTCTGTCCCAGATAATGCCCCCCCCCCCCAATCTGGCAAGCGTCCGTGGTCACTGTGGCTACTGGTTGGGGGAGGATGAACCGTCTTGCCTATAGTCACCTGTGCAGACTGAAGCCACCACTTTAGGTCCTTCTTGCAAATCTCCATGATGAGAATTTCATGTGACATGGGTAGATCTTGCATGGAACATTGAGCCAATAGGAGCGACTGTAATATCCTCTCATGGAAGCGCACCAAGGGAACTAGTGTTATTGCTGCCGCCATTGAACCCAGGCCTTTGAGAACCATTCTTGCCTGATGCTTCTTCCTCTCAATTAAGACTGACACCTGATATCGAATGGTAGACATCCTCTGCTGAGGCAGTTTTGCCATCATGTCTTTTGCATCAAAATCTGCCACTATAAATGCAACATATTGACAAGGCAATAAGGCAGACTTTTTGTAGTTTACAGTGATGCCTAGCTGTGAGCAGAGGCGAATTGTGGTGTCCCTTGCATCTGTTAGTCAATGCTCGGTGGTGGCGGTAAGGAGCCAATCATCTAAATACGGAAACACCCTTAATCCTAGACATCTCAGATGAGCCATGACTACTCCCATGCATATGGTGAACACCTTGGGGGCTGTGGTAAGACCAAAGGGCAGAGCTCTGAACTGGGAGTGACTGGCTGACAGACGGAAGCATATATATCTCCTGGATCGCCTGTCCATCTTGATATGGTAGTACGCATCATGAAGATCAATGAAGCAAATCCAATTGTCCTTTCCCAAAAAGGGAAGAATGGACTGCAGTGTCACCATCCGTAATTTTGTCTTCTTGAAAGACTTGTTGAGTTTGCTGAAATCCAAAATGGGCCTCCAGTCCCCTGTATTCTACGGAACTAAAAAGAACCTTGAGTAAGCTCCGGATCCAATTTCGTCTGTGGGGATTTCTTGGATGACTCCTATCCCCTGGATATTACCGACTGTACCCATGTATCTTTTGTGGTACTTTGCCAGGCTTCTGCATACAGTAACAATCTGCCCCCAACTGCCTCCAGAGGTGGACAGGCGGGCCTCCTTTCAGGAACGCTAGAAGGGCCTACACAAGAATGTATCTCTGTCACCCTGACTCTGTGGAACCCCTCTGCCGCACAAGCGTCATCTCCCATTATTGTTCCCCCCTCTGCCCCTGGAGGAAAAATCACCACGTGCATCAGGCAAAGCTCCCTGGGATTTCCGGAACCACATTTTCCTGCCTTTTTGACCTTTGGGATAAGGGCTAGTAAGTGCGGAGTAACATACTCCTATGGCAGAGACAGTTTTGCCATCTTGCTTGCACCTGGTGAGAGACTCTTTTTCCTTGGGCCCGAATAATGACAAGCCATCAAATGGGGCGTTGGTAAAAGAGGACTTGAAGGGCTACATGAACTGACAAAGGTGTATCCAGGAATGTCTCTAAGGCGACTCCTGTGTCTGCTGCCCTGCTCGCTCCATCGACTGTGTAAGAAATAAGCTGCATGGAGGAGTTAACTGCAGAAGATAAGGTTGCAAGCTGAGAAGCAACTCTGTCTGCAGCTCCCGCAGCTGTAGAATGCCTCCTAGCTCATTCAGGAGATCCCTCTGGAGACGAGTAAAATGGGGCAAATAGTTCAGTGACCCAAGAGTACAGGCCGCTGAAGAAAAGACATGCTTTCTGTATCTGTCCATCGTGTGGGACTCCTTGTTCAGTGGATGGACAAAGTCGTCTCTGCTAATTCCTTCTTTGTAGCTGCCACTACCACCATTGCATCAGCTGGCATGCCCTTAGTCAGGAAAGCTTTGTCTTCTGGTGCAGTGATAAACTTATTGGGCCTCCGCGGAACTAGTTCCATTGATTCTGGGGAGCTCCAAGTCTTTTGACTTACTACACCTAGCAGTGGGTCGAAGGGCGGAGACACCCAAGAGGTGGAGGTTCGGGAACCAAATGTATCCAGGTACGCGGACTCGTCTTTGAAGGGGAAAGAGATTTCCGGTACCCCTCTGCTTGAGGATTTTCAGGATGTCTGAAAATGAGACATCCTCGGAGGGGGACCATGGGGACCCTTCTGAGTCCTCCAAGTCCGTGTCCGATGTCAGAACTCAGGGGAGTACAAATGTTTCCTCTTACATGTCCTCTTCCGAAGGACCTCCTTAGAGGGGTGCTCTGGGGAGGTTTTGGAAGGGGGGGGTCACCCAAGGGGGCATTGGTTCCCTATGCCTGGGGAGGAGGGGTGGTTCGGAGGTGGACACTGGCCTCAAAGAGGAAGGAGTACACTCCTCATCACCTCAAAGGCACCATGGTCTCGGTCCGATTGAATCCCCGACTCCAAAGACCAAGGAAATCACCTTCGAACCGAGGGTGATGGCTCCGAGGCTGATGTAGACGCCGAACACACCTGCGCAGACGCTCCAAGTGGGAGAGTAGGATCTGACAAGGGTCCTATCTTGCCCCCCCCCTTCGAGCTGGCGAGGGAGTGTAGGGCCCCAGATCTCTCGAGAGAAGGTGGTATCGACGGGATCGAAGTCAATGTCGGACCAGAGAGACCCCGGATTTTCGGATCCGACAGTTCCACCACAATGACCTCCATGCACTCTGGCTCCAAATTCAGGTGAATCGAAGGTGGAATCGACAATAAAGTAGGTTGAACAGTCTGCTCCACTTCCATATGGGCTCGGCTCGATAAAATGTTTGCTAAGACCAGTGTCCTGAGTAGCCTCTTCACCACCCTTGTCCACATCATCATCAGAAAGGCTGGTGGATGATCAGTGACTGCCCGCCACAGACTGGAGAAGTGGGGACTGTGGAGTGGACTGCACCGGCTCCAAGGAAGGTGACCTGGTTCTTTTAGGTTCATAGGTTTGTACTAGGCTATCTGCCCTAGGGCATTTATAAGCCTAGCCAGAGTGTATGTGGCTTACACCACCCCTTAGGATGAGAATACTACGCCCTTTTACGGTTTAGTTTACTATGCCTCTGTCTAGTAGTGACACAGAGATGACCCCCGGGGTAAACCTACGATCTCCCATCCACTCGTCGAGATTTCTCTTGAATAGAGTCAGTGAGGGGCTCTGCCTAACATGGAGTGGGATTCTGTTCCAGAGTGTAGGGAGCCTCTGGGTTATGAATCTGTCCCTCCAGCACGTTCTATTTATTTCTGTGTTGAGGTTTAAGTCACTTATTCTCGTGGCTCTGATGGATTTGGATTTTCTGAGGTGGAGCATGTCCATTAATTCAGGATTGGACATGGCCTTGTACGTCAGGCACAGATCACCTCTGAGTAGGCGGTATGCGACTGAATACAGCTGGAGTTTTTTCAGTCGGGCAGCATATGACATATGTTTAAGACCCTTTATCCTCTTGGTGAGGAACTTTTGGGGTCTTTCCAACTGCTGCAGGTGTCGGGTGAGATGCATCCCAAATGGGGCATTGTACTCAATCATTGGCCTGATAAGAGAAGAGTACAGGGGCACAATGACCTCTCTTGATCTAGATGTGAAACCCTTCATGATAAGGTGGGCAATATAGAAGGTCTTCCTAACCACTTTGGCAATGTGAGTGTCACATGAGGGGTTACTGTCAACCTGGGTCCCTAGGTCCCAGATTACCTCTTCCGTACTTAATGGATTACCGCCTATGTGGTAATTTGTCGGTACCTTGTTTTTCCCAAAGGGTATGACTATACATTTTTTGGCGTTCAGCTTAAGGCCATGGCTCTGGCACCAATTATCCATTTCTATGAGGCCTCTCTGAAGGATGTTTGTGTCCGCTGGAGTATCAATTATGGCGCCCAGTTTGCAGTCATCTGCGAACTTTGTCAGCCACAATCCTCCTATGTTTGCCTGTACCTTGGAAAAATAAATGCCGAACAAGAGGGGTCCCAGGACTGAGCCCTGTGGGACACCGCATGTGACTGGCTTAGAGTCTGACATAGATCCAGCAACTATGACCCTATGGGTTCTATCCTTGAGCCAGTTTGCAACCCATCTTGTGACATATGGATTTACATTTAAGCTGGTGAGTTTGTCTATGATGCCCGAGTGGGGTATTGTGTCAAAGGCTTTTGCAAGGTCAAGGTAGGCTGTGTGAACTGCCTTACCCTCATCAATGGCCTTAGTGACTGTTTCAAAAAAGTCGACCAAGTTCAAAAGGCAGGATCTGCCCTTGACAAAGCCAAATTGGGTAGGATCCAATGTCTGTAGGTCCCCAATGTCTTTGTTTATGAGTTCCATAATGATCCTCACCATAGCTTTGCAGACCAGGCTCGTCAAGCTTATGGTGCGGTAATTTCCAGGGTCCATAGAAGCACCGCCTTTGTGAAGTGGGACCACTGTTGCCGTACGCCACTCTTTGGGTACGTATCCTGTAGTAAGGCTAAGATTAAACAGCAGCCTTATGTGTAGGTTTAGTTCCTCTTGGAGTTCATGTAGCACACAGCCCGGGACACCATCCGGTCCCATTGATGCTGTGTTTTAAGCTTTAGAGAGGGCGGCTCTCACCTGGGCATCTGAGATGTTAGGGAGGCTACACTCTGCTGGGATAGCTATTTCTCCTTTTGGGGGGGAGGGGGAGGAGAAATTTGCACTGAACCTGTCTGCCAGAATGTTGGCAATGTCAGTGGATTCAGTGTATTTTGTGTCACTTTGGACTAACTCTGAGCATATCTGGGAGTTTCCACCCAGGTTTCTAACATAGCTAAAGAAGGCCTTGTGATTGTCCTTTGTGTCTTTTGCGATTTTTCTCTCAAAGTTGGCCTTGGATGATTTTATGAGTGATCATAGTTTTTTGCTAGTACTGATCAGAGATGCCTTCCCTTTTAGGGATTTTGCTCTGTCATGTAGTAGCTTCCTCCTCCTGTTGTAAAGTTTGTTTATGGCTGGGGTCCACCAGACCGGACGCCTGCCTTTGGGGGAATGGGTCTTGGTTTTATTTGGGATTGCATGATCCATGCATTCTTGAAGGTGCCCATAGAAGGCATTTGCAAAGGATTCAGCAGTGTGGGTTGTGGTTTCCACTGGCCCAGGGGCCTTGAAAGATACCACTTCAGTCTTAAGAAGTGTGAAGTTTGCTTTTGAGAAGTTCTTCACTGTGGTCTTTTGCAGGGGTGGGGGCGGGATGTGGATTTCCAGTGAGATTAATTTATGGTCTGATCTTACCAAAGAGGGATGTACTTCCGGTGTGGAGCATTTTGTCCCCATGTTTGTGATGAGCAGGACTAGTATATTGTCTCCTCTTGTGGGAATGGTGACTAGTTGTTCCATTGCATTTGAGTTTATGAATTCTAGGAACCTTTGGGCTAGGGTGTTGGGGCTTGAGTAATGTTCCCAGTCTATGTTTGGGTAGTTGAAGTCTCCCAAAATGATGGTATTTGGAGAGACATTCATACTCTCCAGTGTCTTCAGGAAGGCTGTGTGGGGTTCCTGAGTTTGAGAGGGTGGTCTGTAGCATGCTACAAACTGTAAGGCAGTTTTGCCTATGGTTAGTTGCACCTGGATAGTCTCCGATGCTTTGTGCGTTGCCACTAACCTGGAGGTGTGGGTATCTTTGATGAAAATGGATACTCCCTCCTTTGTGGTTCGGGTCCAAGTTTTGGGGCCGGAAAGCATGATATGAGGTAAAACCTGATAGTGCTGAGGTGCTCTCAGGAGCCTTGAACCAGGTTTCAGTCACTGCACAGACATCGATGTTCTCCATACTGAGGAGGGCTTCGAGGGCGTGCATCTTGAGGTTTAGACTTCTGGCATCGAGCATTACCCTTAGATTTTTTCCACTTGTGTTTTCTAGGGAGGTAGGTTTGTCATTTGAGCCTTGCCTAAAAAAGGCACTATGGGGATGGCAAGAGCCTTGGCCAATATCCGGAAGCCCAGGGGTGACAGGTGCAAGCCATACCTTGCGAAGCAGCGTGGCTTGTCAAGCATGTCATCCCAAGCAGACAGACACTGGATCCCCTTAGAATGACACCAGTAATTAAGCCAATTGTTAAAACTGATCATTTTGTCTTTGTACTGTGGCATCATTCTTGGTGAGGGTAAGATGCTGCTCAGGGTCAAGGCTATACCGGCCTGGGCTACATAATCAGAGAGCTCCTCTATGTCTCTTTTCATGTAGGCCAGGGAGGTACGTCTCAGGTTCGTTTTATGACTCCTAGACAGCTGCGAGAACACTGATGGAACTGAAGGAGATGAAGCCTTGTTGGACCTGAGAGGTTTCAGATCTGATGAACTTGAAAGTTTGTCTTTTTCCTTCGACAGCTCCGATGTCGGAGCCAAGGAAGATGCCAGTTTAAAGGATTTGTCAGGTTTTCTAGCATGATTCCCTTCCACAGATGCCTCAAAAGGCCCTTTTCATAAACCTCTCAATATTAGTTTATTCTTACACTCCTGCAGGACTCTAGAGCTGAATCCATGACATATGGAACATGACTCCGGCAGGTGGACAGCTCCCAAACAGTTAAAGCAGCTAGTATACCCGTCAGTCAGGGACATTTTTTGGGAGCAGGAGTCACACCTTTTTGAATGCAGAAGGCTTAGATTCCTCGAATGCTTCTTTGGACATATCTGTACAGTAAGGATACCAATAAAGCACAAGACCACAGCTAATAGCAAAAAGGAAGAAAAAATAACACTCGGTCAGCAAACAACGGAGACAGATGTTTTTTTTTTTTTTTTTGAAGGGAAAGGTAGTGGAAGGTGGAGAGCCTCTAGGTTAAACAACTGCTCCAACTGAGGAGAGCCTCTAACTTAAACAACTAACTCCTTAGCTCAACAGAAGAAAAGGGGGAGGCCGTCTAACTAAAAAGGGGGGTGAAAAGGAAGGACGAATCCTCTAACTTAAATAGATGCGTAAGTTAGGTAATAGGGCGATAGGCCTGAGGGAAAACTAATGATTACCACAATAATAAACAGCAACTAAGGGGTGATAAATAGGGGTAGAAAAACACCAGATACAACTAAATCCTACAGATATAGCTATACTACATGGAAAACACACAAAATTTTAAGCAAACAGCAGAATAAATTGAAAAACCTAGCCTGAGCCAGTCTCCAGCAATCTCTAAGCTTCAAGCAGCAAATTAGATCTGAGTAACTCTTGCTAGGCATGTTGGGATAAGGTCTAGCTTCAAGCTAGTGGAAGCTCTCGAGCTTTAGAATGCAGCCGAGTCGGAGCAGAGGATCGGGTCCGAATCCAATCAGCAAGAAGGAAGGCTTGATAGGGACAACATAACATCAGATGTTCAAATGAACTTTTAACCCATGGTTTGAGCACTTTCATTCTTCTTAGTAGCAGAATTTCATCAGAAATATGGCAGCCACTTTGTTACAAGGTTTAAATAGCCTCAAAGGCGCCATAACTCTAAGCATTTAAAGGAACACACACACAAAAACTTGTAAAAGCATTATAAATACATACAGTTATGCCAAAGGGGGCGTTGTACTTAATAACTGGCCTTATAAGGGAAGAATACAGGGATGCTATGACCTCCTTGTCCCTGAATGAGATTCCATTACTTATGAGGTGGGCCATGTAGAAATCTTTCTGTACAACAGAAGAAAAGTACAGTTTTGTACCTACCATAAATGTAGATGTTCGAGGATCCACATTGCTGCAGTCCTAACTATGGGTAGTCCTGCTGTCCCAGTCGGTCCATATACCCAGAGATATGCGGCGTCCGGTCCCAGATGTCAGAAGACCCTAAAAGACAAGGCCCAATATACCTGCACCAAAAAATGTACAATATATACAAAAAATATATAAATAAAAATCGGGAAGGAGGGAGGGTAAATTTGACACAGCAATGATCCTCTAACATCTACATTTTTATGGTATACAAACTGTACTATGTACTTCTCATTCCACATTGCTGCAGTCTGCACTATTGGGTGGTAGAATCCCAAAGCAGAGGGGAGGGAGGCTGGGCTGGCAGAAGGGAGCAGAGCTGACAACATGCCTTGCAAAATAGCTGTGGCAAAACCAGAGAGGAAGGTGATAATGCTTAGAGAAAGTATGCACTGAACTCCAAAGTAGCTGCCTCCAAAATATCCTGCCACCTTACCCCCTTAGTTGAAGTGGCAGTAGCCTAGCCCTAGTGGAATGAGGCCTAATCTGGATCTCCTTCTCCTGATGGGAATGGAATAACAAAATGCAAATGCAAAACCTATCCACCTTAGAAATAGCTTGTTTTGACAGGCTTGCCCTCTCTTGCACTCAAAAAAAAAAAACAACAAACAACTGCTGAGACTGCCTAAAATCCCTAGTCCTGCTAGTATAACTTAACTAATTTGCCTGTGTACATCAAAGTGTAATCTTTTCCCTGCATAAAAGGTAGGGCAATGAATAGTTTGGTTTAAAGCCACTAGAAACCACCTTAGGCATAAAGGAAGGATTAGTTAGTAATGATACCCTATCCTTATGGAAAATCAAAAGCTCTCGGGCCTGCCTGCCTGGCCTGCCTCTCAGACACCTGCACCCTTCTAATAGCCAGCCAACAGAAGAAAAGCAGTCTTCACATCAGCATCAGCAGTGCAGTCTAGTCTTAAGCTCAAAAAGTTTGTAGAGTAAGTTTTTCCAACACAAAATTGAGATCCCAAGCAGGAGTAGGAGCTCTAAGGTTGGGTCTTTATGCCCAAGCGCCTCTAAGAAACTGTTTTGAACAAATGATGCGACAATGGTGGGGGTCAAACAATCATAGTGCGAGCTGAAATGAAGATCTTAATGGATAAGAGAAGGACAAACCTTTGTCCAATAACTCAATTTAAGATAAGATATTGACACAAATCAAGCATCTTAAAATCAAATTCTTTGCTGTACTCAAAAAACCAAAAACCTCTTCCTCTTCCATTTTCTAAGCATTTGTTTTCCTTCTCTTAGCTTCCTCTTTTAACATTTAAAACATTTCTAAGCTGTTGGATAGAGTTGAGTGCACGCTGTGTGCAAATGGTAGATATGAAGAGATGGTGACTAGATGCAGAGAGCAAAGCTTGATTCTGACTCTGAGAGAACCCTTCTGAAATAAAGCCATGTGGGCTTCCTTAAAGGCCTCTTAGGCTTCCTTACCAGACTCTTAGTGCCAATCATCAGGAGCTGCGAGGCCAGCCTGGGCTTATTTGGCTTGTCTTTAAGAGGTCCTTTGGAAGAAAGAAAGAGCACCTTTGAAGGCAAGGCAGAGAAGATTTTTCCAACTGAAAGAGAAGACTCCAACTTTAAGAGCTGTGTGAGTGTGTCCCTGCCCCTTGAACTTTTTGGCAGCAGGTGGTGGTTTAGTGGACAACCTTAACATGTCTGTTAACCATGACACATGAAGAGTTCCCTGAAATACATGAAGAATACATGAAGATCCAGTTTCCAGTGATGGGAGCGGGGATCACATCTGCTAACAGCTTCTGTGCTCTGCTAAGCTTGCTGCCTGAAGAAAGAGTTGTTGCTCTGTTCAGTGCAGTACGTGATCAATAGCGCAGTCTCCTATAAAATCATTGCTTGCCTGCATAGAGGATGATTGTTGAAGTTCCCCTGTTTGTTGATGTACCATGACAGTGCTGTGTTGTCTGTTAGAATCAACACCTGCCTGGCGGAAGTACACCTCCTTGAACATCCATTGCAGATGGATATGTAGATGCTGTAGTCGTTGATATGTAGATGCTGTAGTCTGGCAGGCCATTCTTGTATTGTCCACACATTCCATTGAGCTCCCTGGAAGCAGCAATCGGTGCATCTGTCGTTAGGGCCTTTCGCTTCGATCGTGGGCGGTGACCAGAAAATATTATTTGAAGGCAAGGTGTGATTTCACTGGCAGTTTCTTATTTGAGGCAGGTGTATACCACGCAGCTTCCTCATATGCATTTTGGCATACCATTGCACATACATTTTTGAGCACCATTGGCAGCTATCTTTCGAAGTTTGGACTTGGGAAAGATAGACTGACTTGATATTGAATGACTGTCCTTGATAGACTCTGTGTTTGTCCGGGAGAAAAGGCCATCTGCTGGGGAGTTCAGTCTCACACCCAGCTGGTGTAAAAGTCCATCTGGGGTGCTACATTCATGAGAGGTTCTAGATCACAGAATACCCTAGAAGTCTTAATACTGCTATTTATTTCTCCAGACAGATATTCAGAAACAGATTAGCACCTTAATCTTCAGTTATTATAGTAAGGATAGATTTGAATCCTTTTTTTATCTGAATTCCAGCTATCCAGAATGCCAAGGATAGATTTATTAAGCTTTTTTGAATGAATACTCTGAATCTACTGGCAGCTGAAAAGGCAGGTCATTGGGTCTGTTTACGAAAGGACTGACCCTGCCCTCTCCAGAAGTCTGAGCAGGTGAACTCCCTGTCCTCCTAGGCTAGAAACCTTGAGCTCTGCCTACCCGCGTCTAGACCTACCCCTAGACTGGGAATCATAAGCAGGATATGTCCATCCTTTAGTAGGCCAGGCCAATTTCTACTAAACTGGCTGCACCTGCAAAAAAATTTTTAACAGTGCATAGACTTAGCTTTGTCCTCCATTTTCTTTAAAACTTGCTTCCACAAGGCGAACCAAACAACACATCAGACTGTAAAGGAGCATCAAAATCCTTCTTAACATGCTCTCTAAATTCTGATCCTCTCAGCCAGAGGCCTGCCCGAGGGAGAGAAGAACAGAACTGATGGCAGCCAATTGAGGCCCCAGGAGGCCTGTAGCATCAAAACCAACATTGCAAAAGAATTTTTACCCACTTGTTCAGACACATGAACTAAATCTTTACACTCAATACCTTCACACCTTAGCCAAAGCATCCACCTTAGATTTCAGTTGTATAAGGAGATAATTTTAGCATTTTTTCATGACAAACTGACAATTCAACTCTCTTAGTGGATCTAGTATACACTTTCTTTCTTTTTCTTTCCCATCAGGGTGCCTCTTTTGCCTTTTTTAGTGGGAACAGGGTTTTTAACCACAGGCCTTTAGGGTCCTAGGTAGGACTCTTGAAGTTTCGGGTCTGCCCTAGGACTCTTAAAAAGGCCCTTATGAGCTTCAGGCACCCTATAAATAGTACCTATCAGGGTTAGAGGAAGCAGGAGGCAAAGAATCAGGGTTCAGGAAGCCTCTTAAAAAACACTTCCACACCACACAAACACAGGAGGTATAGCTAAGGGCCTATTGCTGGGGTAAACAAGAATTCCCTTCTAAGCCTCCTGGAATCAGAGTAATCCTGGCCTTCCCATTTTAAGTCTCTGCAAATGGGAAAATGAGTCTCTGAAAAATGGAGGGATGTAGGAGAGAAGCTGTAGGGAATCATCCACATCAGAAAGAATCAGAATAGGATACAGTCTAACCTTCTCTTAATAGTGCGTTTTGTTAAACTTAGTTAAGGCTGACATCCAACAGCAACAACGCCGTGCTCAGGCCCTAAACTATACACGGTATATGGTAATCCCTATGGGTGAGGTATCTGTTTCTTCACTTACAAGAAATACAGTTATTCACTTTTTCTGACATAAAAAAAAAATCAAAAAACCAAAAACCAATCCTGAAGGTACCAAGCCAACTCTGAAGGTCGGATTTCAAGACTGAAACAAAAAATTTCTGCAAAAGCATCAACTGCTTGCAAACACCATCTGCATCGGACCATGCGGGAAATGGCGTAATGGAACGCGTCCGTCGTGCGCGTCTACTGCTTCACTGGACGCCAGTCGCACATACTCCTGTATTCCAACCGTCAGCCATGCCGGACTACCCAATAGGACAGACACTAGCCACTAATGAGGCAGGAAGGAATGAATGGATGAAGAACATCATGGTGGTCAAAAGTCAGGTTACTATCAACCTGGGTGCCCAAATCCCTCACGACTGATTGCATGCTTAGGATGTTATTAATGTGATAATATGTAGGGACATCACTCTCCCCAAAGGGAATGATGCATTATTTGATATTCAGCTTGAGGCCATGTTTCTGGCACCAGTCATTTGTTTGGGTGAGACCCTCCTGGACGATGTCCACAACTTGGGGAACTGATGACCACTCCCAACTTGCAGTCATCTGCCAACTTGGTCAGCCATAGCCCACTGGTTTTGGCCTGCAACTCAGAGAAATATATCCCGAACAACAGAGGACCCAAGACCAATCCCTGGGGTACGCAGCGCTTTACAGGTCTACTGCTTGAGGTGCATTCCCCTATTTTGATTAGGTGGGTTCTATCAGTGAGCCAGTTTGTCCAGCAAATAGTGAGCCAGCAAGCTAAAAAGAATTCTGCTTCTCACTCCTCAGACAGTGGTACAGCTCAGACAAAACCTGCCAGAAAACCCTTTTCCACTGTTCCAAAGGGAAATGACTGAGCAGCAGAATAAAGCAGAGGAGCTGACAGCAAGGAGTACATGGGATTTGAACTAGACCATTGCTTGGTGACCATGAAGATTTAGAGGAGAAAGAGCAAACATCTGAAAGTAGAAAAAAAGGCAAACTGTAAAGGGATATTTAAATGAGATGCAATTTCAGCATGAGAACTGTGTTTTACAAGAAGTGGAGGAAAGAAATAAAAAATGGAAGTCTGTATATTTTAAATGGGTTATGGACTGTGAAGTATAAATTTTCCACTCTGTCATTAATGTTTAGGACAGTTAAAGTTGAGAAAAAACTACGTAAAAATGTAGCATTTTTCTTAGTAATGTGTACGTAAACCAAGTTATTTTTCTTCTAATAATGTGAATAAGATTTCTTGAAGTCAAATGCATGTTAAATTGTAAAGCAGCTGTATACACAACACACAAGAGGAGTCTTATCAGTGACTGTGGCTAATGCCAATAATGTTACAGTAGGAGTCTAAGTTTTTCCTTTTTTTAATCTGATAGAGCTCTGCAAAAAATCCACACAAATAATAAAATGGCTGAAGTATGAACTAAGGTACGTTTATGGAGAAACATTAAAATTACTACTTGAAGTGACAAGCAGCTCAAAGAAAATAAAGTCTGCTATACTGAGGAGACTACACACAGATGATAACAATGCAAAATCTACTCAATGATATCGGGGCACTTTTTCTTAAGGCAATAATTCAGTTTATTAGGCAATTTTTTTTTTTTTTTTTTTTTTTAACATCTGCAAGGAAAGCTGAGATGGAACATAAAAAGGATGGTATAGGCCCACATTGCAACACAGCCTCTAACATGCCTTGTCAGCATGATTAAACCTAACTTTAGAATGCATGAAGCCTGTTGGTGCAACTGTATCTGGAGCACCTTCCCATATATACAGGGGTTTTATGAATTCTAGGAAAATGTATAGAGTTCTGCCTGTTAAGACATCCAAGATGGCTGCACAATGAGTAACAGCTTGTTTCTAGCTCTCCTAGTGTGATACTCGGTAAAGCAGGCCAGAAAACTTGTGTTTATGGGTAAATTTCAGTAACTGGCTATTAAGGGGCACTGCCTGGATGTCAGGAATAAAGAAATACAGAAGACCTGGAAAAAATCAGCTACAAAAAGAGGGGAAGAAGCACTGACTGGGGAAAGTTCTGCAGTTGTTCAGCTAAAAGCAATGCAACCTTCAGGCATGACTTCCAATAACCTACAGGAATATATAAAAAGTACAGTTGTGTACACTTACCATAAATGTAGATGTTCGAGTGCATTCACTGTTGCAGTCATTACATTTGGGTAATCTGCTGGTAGGTTGCCCTCAGTCAGCCTGATTAACAAAGTCTTGGGTCCTGCGTCGGTTGCTGTCCCTTCTTCCATTACGTCATGTCATCAGGGGTATAAAACATGCAGCCGATGCCATTACATCAGTCTTTCTTGCCGTGAAGTGCCCAAAGCAGAAGCAGTTTGCAAGTGCCGATCAGCCGACTCCTGAAATTTTCGTTTTCGAGTTTCAGAACCGAAGTCTTTAACTTAAAGCTAAGTACCCCGTTGGGAAACTTTTTCTTGCTCCTTACCGATGTCAGTAAAAGTTAATAATTGCATTACTTGTGGAAAGCAAATACCTAATAAAGATTTTCATTTATACTCTATTCCTTGCCTAGGCCCTGACCACGACGTACCTTGCTGTCAGTTTTGTACTTTATTTAATCAGCGCATTATCCAACGTCGGTACATTTTTGCCACTAAATACTTCGGTTCTCGGTTTAATCATCCAGAAATGTCATCAGTTAGCCATCCAACTACCAGAATTCTGAAAAAATGCAAAGAAAGAGAGACAGGCTGTCGAGATCCAAAATTGCCAACGACGCTTCTCCTAAGCCAGTCGCCAGTACTCGGTGAGGCGCTTTCGCAGCCCCTTATACCCGCTACTTCTGACTCGCGGGCCTCTACTTAGACCCATTCGGAAACCGGTATGCCGCGAGATGCTTCACCTATGGAACCCGCGGACGTCTCTACCTTGGATTGGTCTGGAGCCGCTGTGCAGGCACCGGCTTCTGAGGGTGTATTCATGCCTACAAATTAGCATATTAAACAGACTCAACCTTCTATCCTAAGGCCTAAATCTCAGTCTATGTCTTAAAAACAGATGCCCGGGGCCACATGTTCAGTCCCCTATGCCTAAAAAACAAATGATCAAAATGGCTGAAGATCTTATTACTCTAATCAGGGGTAGTCAAACCCCCCCCCCTTCTAAGAGGCCTAGGACTGAGCTTGACTATGAATCTTCTGATCAGGACTCTGTTTCTTCTAATTCTTCCAATGGCCTGGATTTGCCCATACCTACTTATGAGGATTCTGGTGCAGAAGATTCCAATCCCTCTACTTCCCCCCTGAGGACTTTTCTTTTGGGGAAACTTTACATACCTTAAGGGTGCATTTCCACTGGGAAAGTCAGGAATTTTCTTAATCTAAAAAGAGGCGTAGGGATAGAGCCTGCTCTGAAGCATAGATATTTCCTTTAAGATTCTCTTACTGGAATGTAAAGGTAAGCTTCCTTTAAGTCTAAGGTTGCCAACCAGGCATCTTTGCCTAGCACAGGAAGCAGCTGTTGAAGTGTTAGCATTTTGAATTTTGGGATTATCAAAAAGGTGTTTAGAACAGAAAGGTCCAGGATAGGACGCCAGGAGCTGTCTTTTCTGGGTAACAGGAAAAGTCTAGAGTAAAAACCTTGTTCCCTTTCTTCTGCTGGGACAGGTTGAGTAGCCCTGGATCCTTAGAAGAGAGAGACAGAACCTGTTGAGCCTCTGGCCAACCACTTGGGATTGGTAAGGTGTGGAAGTGGAATCTGTATCCTTGGAAAACTACATTTAAAACCCATTTGTCCTGGGTAATGAGTTCCCAGTTTTTTGCGTGTAGGGTGATCTTTCCCCCTAAGGCAGCAGGCAGGTGAGCAGGGCTTGGAAAGTTTAAGGTTAAGTCACTGTGACATTTTTCCATAGGGGGTGTCTTACTACTTCCAGCTTTGGAAGTGGGAGCCCCCCACTGCTTAGGCCTGTGAGTACCTTGAGACTGTAGCCTAGGTGGTCTGCTGTTCCTGGGTTTGGACTGAGAAGGCCTGGAAGAGACAGGAAAGGACCAATTCTTAGAAGGTCAATGTCTGCTAAATCTGGGAGGCTGAACTTGCAGGAAATCTTTAACAGTTTGCATATATTTAGCTTTTTACTCCATCCTTTTAAGGACTTCTGCTATGTTGCCAAACAAGCAGTCTTGGTTTAAGGGAGCATCCAATAATTTAGCTTTAACATGATCTGGCAAATTCTGCTTCTTAAGCCAAGCCTGCCTTCTAAGCACAGACCCAGTGACAGCAGCCCTGCAAGATGCTTCTAAAAAGTCAAAACCACATTGCAAAGTATATTTACTAACTTGTTCAGCCAGAATGCATTAAATCCTGTAATTCTTTACTTTCAGCACAATCGGGAATCAAAATAATTTTCTGTTTAAGTAGTCCCATAATATGCTACTGATACTTTAACATATGAATCTGACAATTTAAGGCCCTAATGGCCAAAGTAGCAGAAGTGTATACCTTCTAACCCCATCTGTCCAAGGCCCTAGAATCTCTATCAGAGGGGGTAGGGTTTTTGGCAGTAGTAACATTAATGTCTTTAAGTCCTTGGGAAATGGTCTCTGGGTCCGCAGTAGGATTCCTGAAGAGGAATTTGAGAGTCAGGTACTCTGTAATACCAGTCAGGCTTCCTGTGAGCTGGAGATAAAGTGTCTGGGGCCAGGTTAGATTCCAAGAAGGCATAATCTACAATGTCCAGGACCGGTGGGATAGCTAGAGGCCTGCGTTGAGGGAGGAATAAGAATTCCATAAGCCTCTTTTTGGAGTCAGAGTAATCCTGGCTTTCCCAACCGAATGCTCCCTAACAGTGTGCAAGGTTTCACCAAAAGAAACATTTTCTGGAGGGGAAGCAGAGGGAATGGAATCCTCTGCATCAGAATCCTCATAAGAAGATAAGGGCAAATCCTGGTTTTCAGAAGAAACAGAAATTTCAGAATCCTGATCAGAAGAATCAGAAGGAAACTCAGTTCTAGGTCTCAGAGGGTGAAGGCTGACTTCCCCTAATTAAAGTAATAAGGTCTTAAGCCATTTTTATCATTTGTTTTTAGGCATATGGGCTTGATCATGCGGTTTGAACGTCAGTTTTCTAGGCGTGGGTCGAGTTTTAGGCCCTGAAGAAGACAATGGCGTCAGTTTGAAATGCAAGTCAGTAAGCCTGAATACACCCTCAGAAGCCGGTGCCTGCACAGTGACGTCCGTACCCCAGACAAGTTAGCACCCTTTGTACAAAGGGCAGATGATTCAAAAGCATGTCCTGGCTTTCTGCCTGAATCAGACAATCGTCCCTGCATGGGTATATTTGAATATTTCTTTGCCTGCAAAAAGCAATGACTGGATCTAGGCACTTTGTGAATACCCTGGGCGCAGTAGGTAAGCCAAAGGGCAGTGCAGAGCAATGATAGTGCATGTAGCCTGCTTTGAAGCGTAGGTATCTTCTGCAAGATTCCCTGATAGGGATGTGCAGGTATGCTTCCTTTAAGTCTAGTGTTGCCAACCAGGCGTCTTTGCCTGGCATAGGGAGCAACTGGTGAAGAGTCAGCATCTTGAATTTTGGAATCACCAAAAAGGTGTTTAGAGTAGACAGGTCCAGGATAGAACGCCATTAATTGTCTTTTCTGGGTACCAGTAAAAGCCTCTAGTAGAAACCTTGTCCCTTTTCCTCTTCTGGTACCAACTGAATAGCCCCCATGCTTAAGAGAGAAAATACTTGCTTTTGGGCCTCTGCCCACTGATTTGGGGTTAGCTCTGGCCACCCGCTTGGTGTTGGTAACATGTGGAAGTGAAATCTGTAACCCTGGGACACTATATTTAGAACTCATTTGTCCTGGGTAATGAGTTCCCAGTTCTTTGCATGAAGAGCAATCTTTCCCCCCAAAGGGGCAGACAGTTGACAACTGCTTGGCAGTTTTAAAAAGAAGTCATTGAGACAGTTTACTATAGGGGGGAGATTTACTACCCCCAGATTTGGAAGTGGAGGCCCCCCATTGCTTAGTTCTGTGCATACCCTGGGACTGAAGCCTGGGAGCTCTGTGGATCTGGGTTTGGACTGAGAAGGTCTGAAGAGGCAGGAAAGGACCAATTCTTGGAAGGCCAATGCCTACTAAATCTTGGAGGTTGTACTTGTAAAAAAATCTTTAACAGTTTGAATAGATTTAGCTTTTTCCTCAATCTTTTGAAGAACTTCTTCTGCCTTGTTACCAAACAGGTGGTCCTGGTTAAAGGGAGCATCCAGTAATTTCGCTTTAACATGATCTGGCAAGGATTGTTCCTTAAGCCAAGCATGCCTTCTAAGTACAGACACAGTTACAGCAGCCCTGCAAGACCCCTCAAGTGAATCAAAACCACATTGCAAAGTACGTTTTCCAACTTGTTCAGCTGAATGCAGCAAATCCTGTAAATCCTTATTTTCAGCACAATCAGGAATTAACATAATTTTCTGTTTAAGCAATCCAATAATATGCTGTTGATAAACATATGAAACTGGCAGTTTAAGGCCCTAATGGCCAAAGTTGCAGAAGTGTATACCTTCTTACCCCATCTATCCAGCGCCCTGGAGTCTCTATCAAAGGGGGTAGGATTTAATATCTATCAGCTTTTCTGGGAGCAGGAGGTAGAGAGTCAGGGGCCAAGCTAGATTCCGAAAATGCATCGTCAGCAATGTCTAGTACAGGAGGTATGGCAAAAGGCCTGTGCTGGGGCAGGAGTAAGAAATCCCTAAGCCTCTTTTTAGAATCAGAGAACTCCCGACTTTCCCAACAAAAATGCTCCTTGAGTGTATGCAAGGTTTCACCAAAATAAAAATCCTCTAGGGGGGATGCAGAGGGAATGGAATCCTCAGCATCAGAATCCTCATAGGCAGATAAGGGTAGATCCTTGTCATCAGAGGAAACAGAAAATTCAGAATCCTGGTCAGAAGTATCATAAGCAAACTCAGTCCTAGGTCTCTTAAGAGGGGGAAGGTTGGCTTCCCCTGATTAAAGTAATAAGGTCTTCAGTCATTCTTTTTTTTTTTTTTTTTAAGGCATAGAGGTCTGGCCATGTGGTCTGAGCGTCAGTTTTCTAGGCTTGGTTCGAGTTTTAGGCCTTGAAGAAGAAGATGGCGTCAGTTTAATATGCAAGTCAGTAGGTCTGAATACACACTCAGAAACTGGTGCATGCACAGCAGCTCCGGACCCATCCAAGGTAGAGACATCCGCAGGTTCCACATTTGAAACATCTTGCAGCATACCAGACTCTAAATGGGTCTCAGTAGAGCCCTGTGAATCTAAGGTAGCGTGTACCATGGGCTGTGAAAGTGCCTCAATGAGTACTGGCGAACTAGTGACTGGCTTAAGAGAAGCGTCGTCGGCAGCTTTGGACCTTGGTGGCCTGTCTCTATCTTTGCACTTTTTCAGAATGTCGGTAGTCAGATGGCTTACAAAGACATATCAGGATAATAGAACAGAGTACCAAAATATTTCGAAGCGTAAATATACCAACAACGGATAGTTTGTGGTTTAAATAAGGCACAAAACCGACAGCGAGGTACATCGTGGTCAGGGCATAGGCAAGGAATACAGTACGTATGAAAATCTTTATGAGGTGTTTGCTTTCCACAAGTAATGCAATTATTTACATTTACTGACATCAGTTTAGAGCAAGAAAAAGTTCCCCCACCGGGGTACTTAGCTTTTAGTTGAAGACTTCGGTTCTGAAACTCTAAAACGAAAATTTCAGGAGTCTGCCGACCAGCACTTGCAAACTGCTTCTGCTTCGGGCGCCGCACAGCAAGAAAGACTGATGTAATAGCGTCGGCTGCATGTTTTACACCCTTGACAACCTGACGTCACGGAAGAAGGGACAGCAATCGATGCAGGACCCAAGACTTTGATAATCAGGCCGACTAAAGGCTACTGCAAGCAGATAACCCAAATGTGATGACTGCAGCAGTGAAACATGAAGAAAGTACAGTTTTGTACCTACCATAAATGTAGATGTTCGAGTGTATTCACTGTTGCAGTCATTACACTTGGGTTATCCTGCTGGCAGACTACCCGCAGTCGGTCTGAATTCCAAAGTCCGGGTCCGGCATCAGTTGCTGTCGCATCTTCCCCGACGTCAGTGCGCCAGGGGTATAAAAGATGCAACCAACGCCATTTTCTTCAGTTTTTCTTGCCCCAGATGTCAGGTGCCCTCAAAAGGGTAGGCTAAAAAAACATTGCTTATAAAAGCATGCACTAAAATAAACAATACCTTCATCTATAAGCAAATGCACCACAAAGGTTATATAGAATAGAGAAATACAGACAAGTCCCAGCAAATAAAGGGGGATGGTGGGTGGGTAACCTGGACTGCAACAGTGAATACACTCGAACATCTACATTTATGGTAGGTACACAACTGTACTATGTCCATCGTGTTTCACTGTTGCTGTCATTACACTTGGGCTGAATCCCAAAGCTGAGGTTGGGCGGCTGGGTCTAAATAGAATTAGGAGTGACTATAAGGCCCTGCAGAACTGCAGTGGCAAAGCCTGCTCTGGATTTAGAGTAAAGAGGTAAGTGGTAGTGCTTAGTAAAAGTGTGCACTGAAGTCCAAATTGCAGCCTCCAAAATATCCTTGGTTGGTACTCCTCTGAGGAAGGCTGCTGTGATGGCTGCTGCCCCTGGTAGAATGTGGTCTAATGTCCTTAGGCACTGATTTGCCATGTGAATAGCAGAAATGAATGCAGTGTCCTATCCACTTTGAAATAGCCTTTCCTTGTGATCCTGCAGCATATGCCACTAAAACTTGCTCAGTCTTTCTGAAAGCTTTAGTTTTGTCCAAGTAGAAGCATAGCTGTCTGTGTATGTCCAAAGAATGCAGCAGTCTCTCCCCTTTATTCTGTGGGTTTGGGTAAAAAGTAGGCAAATGAATGGTTTGGTTAAGAGCCACAGTGGACACTACCTTAGGCATAAATGTTGGTTTTGTCCTTAAAGAAACCCTGTCCGGATGGAAGATAATAAAAGGTTCCACAGCCATTAATGCCTGTAACTCTGAGGCTCTTCTTGCTGAAGTTATTGCTAGGAGCAGAGCTGTTTTCCATGATAAGAATTTTATCTCAGCTGTATTGGCTGGCTCAAAAGGAGGCAGTGTGAGTTTTTCGAAGACAAAATTGAGGTCCATGCAGGTATTGGTGCTCTCCTTGGAGGTCTTATGTTTTTGGCCCCCCCTGAGGTACTGCCTAAGCAATGGATTTGAAAAAATAGGTGGGTCCATATTGTAATGAGCTGAAATGGCAAAGGCATGGATCTTAATTGATGAGAAGGATAGGCCTTTGTCCAGCATCTCAGAATCTGAGGAATATTTGGAATAAGCGTGTCAATTCCTTGTGCCTGGTTCCAAGCACAGAATGTCTTCCATTTTTCTGCATTAGATTTTCTGGTGCTGGGCCTCCTGGCCTCCAAAATAACATCCAAAACCGCTTTAGAGAGAGGTGTATTCTGAATGGTCACACTATCCGCCAAGCAGCTAGATTTAGGGTTCTGAGTTGGCTGTGCAGGATCGGATTGTTTTGTTGGGTCAGTAAATGAGGAATTTGAGGCAATGTCCAGGCTGGGCCTTGAGACAAGCTCCTTAAGATTGGGTACCAGTGTTGGCGTGACCAATCCGGGGCAATCAGTATCATTTGTGGCTTCTCGTCTAACCTTTAGGAGTACCTTGGGGAGGAGAGGCAGTGGAGGAAAGGCATATACTGTAAGGTTGTTCCAGCTGAATGACAAAGCATCCACTTTCCATGCTTGTTTGTGATAAGTCCTTGTGCAGAATCTCTGAAGTTGGCAGTTGTGAGGGGAGGCAAAAAGATCTATGTCTGGGCATCCCCATTTCTTTGTTATCATGTTGAAGATTTGTGTATCTAGTTTCCACTCGTGAGGATCCATGAGGTTTCTGCTTAGTCTGCCAGAGCATTTGTTTTTCCTGGCAAGAATTGTGCTTGCAGGTGTACTTGGTAAGTCAATGCTGTGTTCCACAAAATCATGGCTTGTCTGCAGAGGGGGTAGGAATGTGTGCTCCCCTGCTTGTTTACGTACCACAACTGTGGTGCTGTCCGTCTTTATCAGCAGCTGTCCTGGATGAAGTAGGTCCCTGAAGGCATTTTGTACAGCTAGCATCTCTTTTTGAATGATGTGAAGATGCCTTTGGCTTGCGGGCCGTGTGCTCTGAATACATTTTCCTGCCATGTGGGTCCCCCAGGCATAATTTGATGCATCTGTTGTTAGTGTTTGCCTGGCTGTGGGTAAAGTGAATGGCTGTCCCTTGCTGTGGTGACAGGCCTGTGCCCACCATCAAAACTCCTGTTGCAGGCAGGGAATGAGTGAAATTAATGATTCCAGGCTGTGTCCAAACACTTTTTAGATACCATTGTAGTTTCCTCATATGCAGTCTTGCATATGGAATTAGCAGAATGCCATGTAGCCCAGAGCGTTCAGAATTCTTCTTGTAGATAACTGGGTCTTTGTTGCCATGCTTTCGAAGTAAGAAGTCAGTTGCCTTTGTTTGTCTGGCGTGAGATAAGCCATCTGGGCAGTTGTATTTAAGCTTGCACCCAGGAATATTATCTCTTGAGAGGGTACTAGTTTTGATTTATTTTCGTTTACTGTGTACCCTAGACAAAATAGTAATATTTTTACAAACGCCAGATGCTTTAGTAGAATGTCTTTGGTCTCTGCTTGAATAAGGCAGTCGTCCAAGTAGGGATAGATTTGAATGCCTCTTTGTCTGCAAAATGCAATTACTGGTGCCAGGCATTTTGTGAAGACCCTGGGCGCAGTAGATAAGCCAAAGGGCAGTGCATAGAATTGGTAGTGCATTGAGCCAGCTATGAATCTGAGGCATTTTCTGCAGGATTGTCTGATTGGGACATGCAGGTATGCCTCTTTGAGGTCCAAAGTTACAAGCCAAGCCTTCTTGCCCAGCATGGGCAGAAGCTGCTGCAGAGTCAACATTTTGAATTTCAGAACGACCAGAAAAGTATTTAAAATAGACAGGTCCAGAATTGGTCTCCATGCTTTGTCCTTTCTTGGTACTAAGAAAAATCTTGAGTAAAATCCTTGTCCCTGCTCTTGTTGTAGCACTGGCTGAATAGCCCTCATGTCCATGAGAGATGAAACTTGTTTTTTGGCTTCTGCCCATTGATTGTGTGGCAGGTCTGGCATACCTTTTGCCTTTGGAAGGGTGTGAAAGTGGAAGCTGTAGCCCTGAGAGACTATATTTAAGACCTATTTGTCCTGGGTGATCAAGTGTCAATTTTGTGAAAAAAGTGCTAGCTCCCCCCACCCCAAGGGTGCTGCCAAAAGATAAATGCTTGGCATTGGCAGAGGAAAGTCATTGGGACTGTTTTCTAAATGGCTGTGATTTGTCTATTCTGGTTTTGGAGGTAGAAGCACCCCACTGTTTGGGCGTGTATAAGCCCTGGGGCTGTTGTCTGCCTCTAGAGCGTCTGTATCTGCCTCTTTGTGGCCTGTCTGACACGGGAAAGGACCAATTCTTAGAAGGCCAGGTCCTGCTAAATCTGGGTGGCTGTACCTGTAAGAAATCCTTTATTGTCTGCATATATTTAGCTTTATCCTCCATTTTCTTTAACACCTCTTCTGCCTTAACACCAAACAAAGAATCATGCTGTAATGGAGTATCCAATAATTTTGCTTTAACATGATCAGGCAGAGTCTGTTCCCTTAACCAAGCATGCCTTCTAATGACCGAACCTGTTAACAGCGGCCCTGCAAGAGACCTCCAGTGAATCATAACCACATAGCAAAGTATGCTTTCCCACTTGTTCAGCTGCATGCAATAAATCCTGCATTTCCTTGTTCTCAGAACATTCAGAATTTGTCAACATGATGTCCAAGCATGGAACTATTTGAATTCCCATGATTTCTGCAAACGGCAATGGCTGGAACTAGGCATTTTGTGAGAACCCTGAGGGTCACAGATAACTTGAAGGGTAAAGCAGAGAATTGAAAGTGAAATGAACAATCAGAAGTACTGGAAGAATTTTCTGTAAGAGGGACGAATAGTGATGTGAATGCATACATCTTTGAAATCCAAGGAAACCAGAAAAACCTGGGGCAGGATACAAGGAAGAAGAGTTAGAAGAGAGCATTGCGAAAGGCAGCACGTTCAGAAAGCTATTGAGGTGTGATTAGTCTTGAATGAGACTCCCAAACTCATCCTTCTCTGGGGACCAGGAAAAGTCTAGAACAGCCTTTTCTTAGATCTCAAGAGAGCAGAGATTCTACTGTGTCTTAGTCAAGGAGACTTTGCAAAAGAGGAGAGAGCAGAGGTACCTAGTTGGAAAAAGGGGGTGGAATGTCCCTGAAGGACAGTATTTCTTTCTTTCTCATCTTGTATCCTTGTTGAGTGATGGGACAGGGATCCACTTGTCTGTAGTGATGAATTCCCAAGCTGGAAAGGATGTGGTTAACCTTTTTGATAGAGGAAGGACTAGACCAAGGAAGGGGGAAGGAGCAGGTCTGGATGACTTGTCTGACAAAAGACATTTTCCATATTTAGTCGCTCTTGTAGGTTTGCCCTAAAATCCATTCCTGCCCTTTTGTACAGATTTTTGAGCCATATGGGAAAAAGAATGGGGCTTAACCAGACAATTCTTCTGACACCTAGGAAATGGAGAAGAAAATCTGCTTAAAGTTTTGCACGGTTTTACTTTCTCTTGAAAAGACTTGAAGACTTCTGTAGAAGGCCTAAAAGGAAGAATCCAAAAGCTTGGCTTTAATATCCTGTCAGAGAGACTGTGAACAAAGCCAAGCAAATGTCCTGATAACTGATCCAGTAGCAGCAGCCTCAGAAGCAGTCTCCACTGCATCATAACTACATTTGACAGCATGTCCTGCTACACAAGTAGTCTAACCAAGCATAGAAATAGCTTGTTGCTTATTTTCAGATACTTCTAGGTTAGCCAGTCTTGTTCAATTCCCTGAAGACAGACAAAAGGTATTTAGCCATTTGGGTCTTATAATTCATAGGTTCATACTAGGCTATCTGCCCTGGGGCAATTATAAGCCTAGCCCAATTCTGTATGGCTTACGCCACCCCTTGATTTGAGTATACTGTGCCCTTTTTAAGGTTTAGTTTACTGTGCCTCTGTCTAATAGTGACACGGGAGTAATCCCTGGGACAAACCTAAGATCCCCCATCCACCTATCGAGATTCTTCTTGAAGAGATTCAGTGAGGTGCTCTGCCTCACATGAACTGGAATTCTATTCCAGAGTGAAGGGAGCCTCGGGGTTATGAACCTGCCCCTCCAGCAAGTTCTATTTATTTCTGTGCTGAGGTTCAAGTCCCTCGAGCGTGTGGCTCTAAGGGATTTAGATTTACTGAGGTGGAGCATGTCCATTAATTCTGGATTTGACATAGCTTTGTATGTCAGGCATAGATCGCCTCGAAGTAGGCGGTATGCAACTGAGTAGAGCTGGAGTTTTTTTAACCGAGCAGCATATGGCATCTGTTTGAGACCCTTGATCCTCTTGGTGAGATACTTTTGGGGTCTTTCTAATTGCTGCAGGTGTCGGGTAAGGTACATCCCAAAAGGGGCATTGTATTTTATGAAGGGCCTGATGAGGGATGAATAAAAGGGCACGATTACCTCTCTTGATCTAGATGTGAAACCCTTCATGATGAGGTGGGCTATGTAGAAGGTCTTTCTAACCACTTTGGCAATGTGGTTTTTAAAGGAGAGATTGCTATCAACTTGGGTCCCCAGGTCCCTAATAACTTTCTCTGTACTTAATGGGTTTCCGCCTATGTGGTAATTTGTAGGCACATTGTTTTTGCCAAAGGGTATGACTATACATTTTTTGGCATTTAGCTTTAAACCATGGCGCTGGCACCAGTTATCTGTCTCTGAGAGACCTTTTTGAAGGATGTTTGCGTCAGCTGGAGAGTTGATTATGGCACCCAGTTTGCAGTCGTCTGCGAACTTGGTGAGCCATAGGCCTCCCACGTTTGCCTGTACCGCTGAAAAGTATATACCGAACAAGAGTGGTCCCAGGACAGAACCCTGTGGGGCGCCACTTGTGACCGGTTTCGAGTCTGACATGGCTCCAGCAACTCTCACTCTGTGAGTTCTGTCTTTGAGTCAGTTTGCGACCCATCTTGTGACATAGGGGTTTATATTTAAGCTGGATAGCTTATCTATGATGCCCGAGTTGGGTATTGTGTCAAATGCCTTTGCAAGGTCCAGATAGGCTGTGTGGACTACCTTCCCTTCATCTATGGCTTTGGTGACTGTTTCGAAGAAGTCAACCAGGTTCAAAAGGCAGGATCTGCCCTTGACAAAGCCTAACTGGGTAGGATCTAGTGTCTGTAGGTCCCCAATGTCTTTGTTTATGAGCTCCATGATGATCCTCTCCATAGCCTTGCAGACTAAGCTAGTCAGGCTTATGGGGTGATAGTTTCCAGGGTCCGTAGAGGCTCCACCTTTGTGGAGTGGGACCGCTGTTGCTGTACGCCATTCTGTGGGCACATATTCTGTAATGAGGCTGAGATTGTATAGCCGTTTTATTTGAGGGATTAGTTCCTCTTGGAGTTCATGTAGGACGCAACCTGGGACGCCATCTGGTCCCATGGAAGCAGTGTTTTTTGCTTTGGAGAGGGCAGCCTTCACCTGAGCATCAGAGATGTTTGGGAGGCAGCCCTCTTCCGAGATAGATACTTGCTCTTTTGGGGGGGAGGGGGTGGAGAAGTTTGCACTGAACCTGCCAGGATATTGGGGATGTCTGTGGGTTCAGTGTATTTTTTGTCGTTTAGAATCAACTCAGAACATGTCTGGGAGTTGCATCCCAGGTTTCTAACAACTGAAAAAAGCCTTATGATTGTCTTTGGTGTCCTGTGCAATTTTTCTCTCGAAGCTGGCCTTGGAGGATTTTATGAGGGATCATAATTTTTTGCTAGTACTGATCAGAGATGCCTTCCCTATTAGGGATTTTGCTCTATCATGTAGTAGCTTCCTCCTTCTGTTGTACAGTTTATTTATGGCAGGGGTCCACCAGACTGGACACGTCTGCCTTTGGATGATTGGGTCTTGGTTTTGTTTGGGATAGCATGATCCATGCATTCCTGGAGATGTCCGTAGAATGCGTCTATATAGGATTCTGCAGTTTGGCCTGTAGTTTCCACTGGCCCTGGGGCCTTGAAGGATTCCACTTCGGTTTTGAGAAGTGAGAAGTTCGCTTTTGAGAAGTTTTTCACTGTGGTTTTCTGGGCTGGGGAGGGGTCGGGATGTGGATATCCAGTGAAATTAGTTTATGGTCTGATCTTACCAATGAGGGATATACTTCTGGTGTGGAGGATAGAGTCCCCATGTTGGTAATGATCAGGTCTAGTATGTTGTCCCCTCTTGTGAGAGTGGTGACTAGTTGTTCCATAGCATTTGAGTTTACAATTTCCAGGAACCTTTGGCCTAAGGTGCTGGGGCTTGAGTAGTGCTCCCAGTCAATGTTTGGGTAGTTGAAGTCGCCCAATATAATGGTGATCGGAGAGATCTTCATGTTCTCCAATGTTTTCAGGAAAGCAGAGTGGGATTCCTGACTTTGAGAGGGTGGTCTGTAGGATGCTTTAAACTGAAAAGCAGTCTTGCCCACTGTTAGTCGCACATGGATGGTCTCCGATACTTTGTGCAATGCCACTAACCTGGAGGTGTGGATATCCTTGATAAATATGGAAACTCCCCCTCCTTTTGTGGTTCGGTCCGAGTTTTGGGGCCGAAAAGCATGATATGAGGTATAGCCTGGTAATGCTGGGGTGCTCTCTGGAGCCTTGAACCAGGCTTCTGTCACTGCACAGATATCGATGTTCTCCATACTGAGGAGAGTTTCGAGTGCGTGCATCTTGAGGTTAAGACTTCTGGCATTTAGCAGCATTACCCTTAGTTTCTTGTTCCTTGTGCTGTCTATGGGGGTGGGTTTGACTTTTGAGCCTTGCCTAAAAAAGGCACTATGGGGGGTGGCAAGAGCCTTTGCAAATATCCAAAAGCCCAGTGGTGACAGGTGCAAGCCGTCCCTAGCGAAGCAACGTGGCTTGTCGAGAATGTCATCCCAGGCTGACACACTGGATCCCCTTTGAATGACACTAAAATTTTAGCCAATTGTTAAAATCGATCATTTTGTCTCTGTACTGTGGCATCATTCTAGGTGAGGGTAAGATGCTGCTCAAGGTCAGGGTCATACCCACCTGGGCTACATGATCAGAGAGCTCCTCTATGTCTCTTTTCATGTAGTCCAGGGAGGTACGTCTCAGGTCATTCACACCAGTATGTACAATGACTGAGTCATATTTGTATTTGCTTTGGAGTGACCTGAGTGCTTGTGTTATGTGGCGGATCCTCGCACCAGACAGGCAGCTCACAAAGCTCTGAATGCCATAGTGGCATAAATGTATTTTTTTTTTTACCATCTCTCCATGGCCCTACTATCTTTGAAAGTAAAACATTAGAAGCAGGCAAAAATGTAGGTTTGCCAGTAGAAATAGAAACAAACAAAAGGATCTGCTGAAACAGCTTTGTACAGAAATTTAAGATCCCCTGGCACTTTACAAAACCTATCAGGCTTCTTAGGGGCTGGAAATTAGAATAGGTAGAATTAGATGCAAAAGCATCTATTAACGCCTCCAAGACTGGATGGACAGCCATAGGCGCTCATACCTCCAATAAGTTAAAGTACCATCTTCTGTACATCAGAACCTTGCCTGGATTTCCCATTCAAAATGTTGCATCACTTTTGTAAACAGTTTCCCAAAAAACTTACTGAACAATAGCACCAGAGGATAATGTGTTATCATCAAAAACAATATGGCCTAGAGAGTGGATTTAAGATAAATAAGCTAAAGACTGTTCTTTTGAAATAAAGTTCTATTACTATTCCTCAGACAACAAATGCCTCTTCTAAGAGGGGCTGGGGAAAGAGTAAGAAAGGAAAGAGGCTTCAGGGACAAAATTATCTTTTACAGGCCCTCTGAGAATTCCATCTATTCCTTTTCTTGAGACGTTGGTAGGAGAAAAGTACAGTTGTTAAATAAACTTATAAAAACAGATGTTCAAATGATCACTGCTGCAGAAGCCTTGCCTATATGGGTTATATTCTGCCAAGGATATAAAAGACGGACAGCTTCAAATGCTTCAGAGCACCTTACTACATTTGCCCCTGGAAAATGGTCCTGTAAAGCCTGATATAGACCTAGCGAAGTAATCAAGCTAGTAACACTGTGTGAAAGTATGTACAGAGGACCAGGTTGCTGCTTCTAGACTACTACTAGAATTCAACCATTTCCAAAAAGCCACAGATGAAACCTCTAGTAGAGTCGAGCCTTGACCTTGCCTGGAATAGTTTTGCTGTAATGAATTTAACAAAAGGTAATAGCCTGAAAAACTTATTTAGAAATAGTGTGTTTTGACAAAAGTTGTCCCTTCTTACCTTCACAAGAAATAACTGATGCAAAGATCTGCAAGATTTGATTCTCTCAATGTAGTACCTTGTCTGTGGACATCCAAGGTATGGAGTTGTCCTCTTTCCCTCATTTTTAGACTCTGTAAAGAAAATGGGAGGTGGCTAGTTTAGCTTAAAGTAAACTCTGACACCGCTAGAGGCAAAAAAAGAAAGATTAGGTCTCAAAGGAACCCTCGCTTTGTACAAAACGAGACAGGCTTGAATTGTTATAACAGCTTTCAACTCAGATACTCTTCTTTTGAGGTCAGAGCAATCAGTAACAGTTTTCCATGTTGAGAACCTAAAGTCAGCCGGAAGAGCTGGTTCATATGGACCAAGTGTTAGATTCACTAACAAAATATTAAGCTCCCAAGGAGGAGCAACCAGTTTTCTTGGGGTCCTCTTATGCAAAGCCCCGTTCAAAAATATTTTGACATTAAAATGCATTGAAAGAGGAGGATCCTTGGGCAGACATGCTGAAATAGCTGATAAAAGAACCTTGACGGAAGAGTAAGAAAGGCCATTAAGATATTAACTCTCACAAATGTTGCAAAACCAGAGCACTAGCCATGAATGGTTGCTGGTTATGTTGTTAGCACCAAGAAAACCTCCATTTGCTAATGCTAGATTCTTCTTGCTGCCTTCGTTAGTGCCTGTTGCAAGTCCTCAGTAAGCAGGTGCCTAAAGGGAATGAAGGCTCTGTCATCCAGGCAAGCCAGTCGAAGCTGACTGAGGTGGGGTGTATCAAACATCCCTGATCTTTTGAGAGTAGATCCACTCTATGAAGAAAATTATGGTAACTGCCCCTGATTATTTAAAAAAAAAAGAGAGAACCACTGTTGCTTGGGCTAGAAAGGAGTCAACCACAATGATCTTGGGGGATTTCTCCTAAATTTCCTTAAGTATCCTAGACACCAGTGGAATCGGTTGAAAAACATACATGTCCAAGGAAAGTTAAAGCTACCGGACTTCCAGGTCTTCTTGCATGGAGTCTTGGAGCAGAATCTTGCCAGCAAATTGTTCAGAGAGGACACAAAAAGGTCTACCTGAGGAGCTCACCATAAGTGGATCAAATCTAGAAAAACCCTTTTCTAGTTGCTATTCACCAACTTCTTATCTTGTCTTACTCAGCTCAACTGCTACACAGTTTTACTCTACTGGAATGTATGATGCCTGCAGAGCAAGACTGTGGTGCAAAGCTATATCCCAGCTAAAACGGCTAGTCTGCAAAGTGGATGCAACCTGGTTCCTCCTCTCTTGATGTACCTCATGACTGTGGTCCCGCCTGTAACAACTTGGAAGACATCCAGAAGACCAAAAATGATTCAGAGAGGTAAATGCCTCGATCAGGACAAGCATCTAGTTTATATTTGTGTCTGTCCTTGTTGTCATACACACCCTGCACTTGTATCTGTCCTGAAACTGCTCCCAAAGCAAAGTCCAAGGCATCTCTTGTGACTTGCTGCTTTGGAGCAGGGAGGGAGAAAGGAGATCTGGGTTTAGAGAAATCTGCTGTCTCCACCAAGTGATTTCTCAGATTTGTACTACGCTAGATGCCCTTGTGGACTATTTTAACCCCAGCCAAATTTCCTTTGATGAGAATCAAACTCTGCCTCTTATCTGTGAGGTAAACACCTTAAACTTTATGCCAGACCGCAATAAAATTCTTAGGTGAATACTACACTAACTACCCTGAACAGGTATTTTAAGCATAGCCAATAACCAGTGGTCAGAATAAAATCTTTATCCATCTGTCTGAGGTGCAGACAAAGCCACTCCATTTCTTTTCTAACAAAATCAAGCACTGGGATTTGAAAAGACAAAGAATGCTAGCGCTGGGACCAAAGAATCATCAGATACAACTGCATCTTTCTCATGTGGAGTCTGGTCAGGGAGTATCATGAGGTATTCCCGCTCAGTGGCCGAAGTCCGACTGGAAAACCTTTGAAGTATATCTAGATATAGATCTATTTTTTCCTATGAAATAAAAACTCTTTAAACTGAGATGTCTAGCTGACATTCCAGGAACACTATCCTGTGTAAATGAGTCAAAAAAAACTTTGGAAAGTTCTCTTGGAATCCCAGCTTGTGTAAGAGATCTCTCACCAAAGTGAGACTCCTGACAATTTGAAAATGACTCTGTAAAGATAAGCAAGTTGTCTAAATATGGAAAAATGTGGATACCCCAATAACCTACAATGAACTATAAAAACCTGTTATGTACCTACCATAACGTTCCATGTTAGTTGTCTTCATCTCGCCTTCTTTCTTGATTGTTGGGATCGGATAGGAGGTGATCCTCGGCTCCGATTCGGCCATCTTCTATAGCTCGAGAGCTGTTTACTGGCTCGAGTCTACCCCTTATCCCATTATGCCTAGCGCTAGCTACCCAGATCTCGTTTGAAATAGCTAAACCCAACCATAGCTATGGAATGAAACCCCTCCAAACAGAGGATTAAACCTACCTGTTATAACCTCTAAGTCAGTAGAGGAAACAAACCAGAGAACACTCAGCCAGTGAAACTTAAACTCCTTTCTGTCCAATAGGATAGGGGGATGGAGGGGGGGACGCAAGAAAGAAGGCGAGATGAAGACAACTAACATGGAACGTTATGGTAGGTACATGACTTCTTTATGTTAAGTTGTCTATCTCGCCTTCGTTTCTTGCTTGTTGGGACAGTGTCCCTAGCACCTACAATCCTGGGCGGCTCATTGGAACAGACTCTTCAGAACAGTGGAACCAAAGTTAGCTCTGCTCCTGCAGACCATGTCTAACTTGTAATGAGAAATAAAGGTATGTGGATTTACCCACGTGGCAGCGGCACAGATAGAGTCCATGGGCAACCTAGACTGGAAGGCTACAGAGTTGGCCAAAGCCCTAGTAGAATGACCTTTCGGTTTGGTTGACAATTCTTTGTTTCTTAGTTGATAGATGAAGGTAATAATGTGAGGCAACCACCTGGACAGGGTCACTTTGGAGACTGGAAGACCCTGTTTGCCCCTAGCATAGGAAAGGAAAAGTTGATCCAACTTTCTTACATCCTTCGTTCTATGCAGGCAAAAACGCAATTGTCTATGAACATCCAAAAGGTGTAATTTGTATTTTGCCTTGTTGGTGTGGTTAGGAAAAAACACAGGAAGGTCTATGGATTGGGTTTTGGTTATTTTCTGAGCAGACTTTCGGAAGGAAGGAGGGATTAGTTCTCAGAGCAACCCTGTCCTTATGAAAAACTAAGTACGGAGGACGAACACTTAGTGCCTGAAGTTCTGAGACACGTCTGGCTGAGGTAATAGCTACCAGGAAGAGAGTTTTCCAAGATAGAAACTTAATGGAGCAGGATGCTGCTGGTTCAAAGGGGGCATAATCAAGGAGGTTAGTACCAAATTAAAGTCCCAAGGAGGAGGACTCTCACTGGAGGCCTAAGGAGAGTCGTCCCTCTGAGGAAGGCCTTACAGAGCTTATGAGACAGAATGTTTAGATTAGAAAACCCAACATGAAAGTTAGAGATGGCCGCTAGTTGAACCCTGACTGTGGCAAAAGCGGACCCAGAATGAAAAAGCTCTGTTAGGAATTCCAAGATTTCGTGAACTGGGGCTGAAAAGGGATCTATGTTCCTAGCCTCCACCCAAGAGAAACGTTTCCATTTGCTAGCATAAGTCTTCCTAGTAGCGGATTTGTGAGAGGAGACAATCTCACGCACGGCCAGGGAAATGCTGGGAAGCCTAGCTAGGGCTGGAATTGGATCAACCAAACTGTGAGCTGGAGTGTTTGGAGGGATCGATGCAGCTCTCCTGACTGATGAATCAGCAGGTCTAGAATAGGATCCAGGGTCCAGGGCTGCTCGAGGAGGTAACGGTTCAGGAACGGAAACCATATCTGTTGAGGCCAGTAAGGGGCAATGAGGATCATTTTGCAACCCAACGATATAGCTTTCTGCATGATTTTGGGTATAAGAGGGAACGGCGGGAAGGCATAAAGTAGCCCCTGAGGCCAATCGTGGACTAGAGCGTCTCTGGGAGGGTGACCGGGAAGCGGTAAAAGGGAGAAGTAGTTGCTGCATTTGCTGTTGAAAGGGGTGGCAAACAGATCACAGCACGGCTGTCCCCATTTGCGGAAGATCAGATCTGCAACTACCTGATTCAGAGACCACTCGTGAGGCATGAAAACAGCTCTGCTGAGCCTGTCTGCTATGACGTTGGACTTCCCAGGGATGTGTGTCGCAATCAGAAATCGTTGGGAGGAAATTGCCCACTGCCAGAGTCTGAATGCTTCTCGACATAGGGGGTAGGCCCTGGTTCCGCCCTGCTTGTTGATGTACCACACTACTGACATGTTGTCCGTTTGGAAGGGAGGGAGTCCTGAAGTGCTTGCAACGCTAGGAGCACGGCTCTCATCTCTAAGACATTTATGCGCAGATGGTACTCGTGAGGCTGCCAAGTGCCTTGGACTGTCCTGCCCTGATAATGCCCCCCCCCCCTATCAGTGAGGCATCCGTGGTCACTGTGGCAAACAGAGGAGGCTGGATCAATGGTCTGCCCTGAGACACTAGTGGGGAGATCATCCACCAGGAAAGGTGCCTTTTGCATGTTTCTGTAATCCTGATCATGTGAGACATGGGGAGCTGTTGAAAGGACCACTGTGTGAAGAGAAGCCACTGAAGGATTCTCATGTGAAAACAGTCCAGAGGTATCAGAAGAACTGCCGCTGCCATAGAACCCAGAGTTTGAAGGACCAACCCGACTTGTACCCTTTTGCATTACATGAGGATATGAACTTGCTGCCGAATTGTGGCCACTCTGTCTGGCGGTAGCCTTGCAGACATACTTCTTGTATCTAAATCTGCGCCTATATAGGCAATAGGTTGACAGGGCAATAAGGCAGATTTTTCGAAATTTATAGTAATGCCTAGCTGGGCACAAATTGTGATTGTATAGTCCCTGGCTTGAAGGAGTTGATGCCTGGTAGTAGCAATAAGGAGCCAGTCGTCTAGATATGGACACACCTGGAATCCTTGACGCCTCAGGTGAGCCGTGACTACTGCCATGCATTTGGTGAACAACCTGGGGGCTGTGGTGAGACCAAAGGGCAGAGCTCTGAACTGGTAATGACTGGCTCCCAGACGGAAGCGAAGGAATCTCCTGGAGCACCTGTCCATTTTGATATGATAGTAATGAGCACATCCAATTGTCCTGACCCAAAAAGGGTAGAATGGACTGTAGCGTGACCATCCGAAACCTTGTTCTTTAAACAGACTTTAGTCTGCTGAGATCCAATATTGGTCTCCAGTCCCCTGTCTTTTTTGGTACCAAAATGAATCTGGAGTAAGTTCCGGATCCGAGTTGGTCTGCCGGGACTTCCTGGATGACTCTTTTTCTAGCAGCCTTGAGACTTCTATGACTGCTTGGGCCCTCAGATTGGGTGGAACATCTGGAAAGGATTTGCTTGACGGTAAGGGGGGGTTGAAAGAAGGGAATTATGTAACCTCCGGATATGATTGAGTGTACCCATTTGTCTCGCGTTAGGTTTTGCCAGGCTTTTGGGTACAGTGAAAGTCTTCCCCCCGACTGCCTCCAGAGGCGGGCAGCCAGGCAACCCTTCAGGGATGCTGGAAGGGCTTGTCAGAGAAGGATTCTCTGCTGCCCTACTTCTGCGGACCCCCTCTGCCCCGAGGACGCCATCTGTTGTTGTTGTTTCCTCCTCTGCCCCTGGAGGAAAAATCACTACGTGTGTCAGGCGAGGCTTCCTGGGAGTTCCGAAACCACATTTTACCACTTCTGACCTTTGGGATATGGTCTGGAAGGAGTGGAAAAACGGACTCCCATGGCAGAGAGAGTCTTGCCTTCCTGTTCACACCTAGTGAGAGTGTCTTTCACCTGTGGTCCAAAAAGAAATGAACCATCAAAGGGAGTGTTGATGAACGACGCTCTAATAGGTTCCACAAAATTACACAACCACATCCATGCGTGTCTCCTGAAGGCCACGCCTGTACCTGCGGCTCTACTCGCACCATCGGCTGCATAGGAAATGAGCCTCATGGAGGAGTTAACTACCGAATTAAGGGTCGCCAGCTGAGAAGCCACTTTAGCCTGAGCCCCTTCAGCTGATGGATCCTGGAGGGAATCTCCAAGCTCTTTCAGGAGATCCCTCTGAAGCCTGGGAAAATGGCCTAAGTAATTCAGCGACCTCATGGAAAAGGTCGCTGAAGCAAACATTCGCTTCCCGTATCTATCCATGGTCCTAGACTCCCTGTTAGGAGGATGGACAGAGGAAGATGTTTCTGCTAACTCCTTTTTAGTGGCTGCTGCTACCACCATGGCATCTACGGGAACACCCTTAGTAAGGAACTGTTTATCAGGGGGTGCAGTGATAAACTTGCTGGGTCTCCTCGGGGTTGGTTCCACTGTATCCAGGGCTGACCAAGCCCTTCGAGCCACCACTGACATTAGTGTATCGAAAGGCGGAGACACCCAGGAGGTGGAAGGTCGGGAACCGAACGCATCCGGGAATACAGATTCATCCTCAGTAGGGGCTAGGGCAGTCCAGTTCCCCCACTGCTTAAGCATTTCTAAGATGTCCGAAAAGGAAACATCTTCAGAGGGTGATCTCGGGACCCTTCCGATTCATCCAAATCCATATCTGAAGTGACAGACTCAGGGGAGTCAATGTGCTTCCTCTTGCACTTCCTCTTCCGAGGGGGCTCCTCTGAATGATCAGGGGAGGCCTCGGAAGAAGAGGAAACACCCAATGTGGTGCTCTGGAGTGCCGGTTCCTCACGCTTGGGGTCTGGAGGAGGGGCAGAGGTTGACGCAGGCACTACAGGGGACAGAGCCAGTGGGGTCGAAAGTGGAGCTGACTCAGACGCCATTACACTCCATGACATCGAAGGCGTCCTTGCCACGATGCAGAGAAGGCTCTGGTTCTGAGGAAACCAGAATCCTCCTCCGCACCAAGGGAGACGGCTCAGAGGCCGATGTAGGAGCCGAGCTCACCTGCGCCGACGCTCCAAGAGGGAGAACGGGGTCGGACAAGGCCACTCGCCCCCTCGAAGCCGACGAGAGTGTCTCGGCTCCCAGATCCCTCAACGGACGGCACCATCGAGGGGATCGGAGCCGACGACAGAACCAAAGGGGAAATTGTTATCTGTGCTGACGGTTCCACGATTGGAACCCCAACAAACTCCGGCTCCGAGCTCAATGGAGGCGGAAGAGGAACATCAATGGAAGCGGACGGAGCAGACACTGTTGAGGAGGGCTGGACAACATTTTGGCCAGTGCCTACGACTTCAACAACCTACTGACTACTCTCTCCACGTCATGATCGAAGAGCCTAGAGGACCAAGAAGAGTGGGAGGATCTGTGACTGCGGTCACTCTGCAACAGGGGAGACTGAGGAGCCGAATGTATAGACTCTAGAAAAGGGGACCTCGGCCTTCTGTGGGTCCACGACGGCTCTGAAGGTACTGGTGGAGCCGACGGGGAGGCAGTCTCCTCGGTTCCAGCCAGAACCGAAGTAGTAGGTAAGGCTTGGGCCAATGACGGCTCCGACGATTTGGTCGGTTTAGGAGATTTCACCGGCTGAGTCTTGGCCGGTGAATCCTGGGGCTTAATATAAGCTTATTTTTGCGCTCCTGCAGAACCCTTGGGCTGAATGCATGGCATACCGAACAAGAGTCCTGCAGGTGCACTGCACCTAAGCAATAGACGCAAAAAGTGTGCCCATCTGTCAAAGACATTTTCTGACAGCATGAGTCACACTTCTTGAATCCAGACACCTTGGATTCTTTAGACATATCCAACTAAGAGATACTACCCTACACTGAATTGTTTTTGGCCAAAAGGCCTAACAACAAAAAACAGACAGACACTTACCACAAAAAACAAAACAAAACACACAATATACTACAGTTAACGATAGTTTGTGGGTTTTTTTTTTTTTTTTTTTTTTTTTAACTAGGAAGCCTCTAACTTAAATGGCTACCTAAGAATAGAAAGAAGAAAAGGCTTAAACTAAAATGCTACCTACAAAAAGGATAGGGGTGGGGGGGTGGAGGGGGAGAACTAATTTAAACGAGTTCTAAGGGAAAACTACATTTACACTAAACAACAAACTAGTTAGCGACTATATTTAAAACAATAAACTATCAGAAAAAACCCTAATCTGACAGAAAATGTAGTGCAATAAAACTTATACAAGCCTGAACCAGTAACAACGAACTTCGCAGCTGAAGCGGTTAAATGAGATCTGGGTAGCTAGCTCTAGGCATCATGGGATAAGGGGTAGCCTCAAGCCAGTAAACAGCTCTCGAGCTATAGAAGATGGCCGAGTCGGAGCCGAGGATCGGCTCCGATCCCAACAAGCAAGAAACGAAGGCGAGATAGACAACTTAACATCTGGAGTTAGACACTGAAAAATACTTTTGCTACAGCAGATAACCCACAGGGTAAGGCAAAAAACTGATAATGTGATCCAGACAAACAAAACCTTTAGAAACAGCAACAGCTCACACACAACCAGGAATCCACCAAGCAGTTTTCTAAACAGTAGTACTTTATTCAGATAAAATCTCTTTCAGAGCTTCAGCTAAAAAGCCTTTTCAGACTTGTGTCTTTCGGCTTTCCCCGGTTAGGGGTCGCCACAGCGGAACTCCGGTCCACTAATGATTGGTAGTTGATTTTTACGTGCCGAGTTACCAGCCCTGACGCACAACTTTCAACGAAGGTACGCCCATTCACGTATATCTCCACGCAGAAGACGCTCTAGCTGAGAATCGAACTGGACAGCGTCTTACTGTGAGGCGACAACGCTACCGCAGCACCACCACCACGGGTAAAAGCCTTTTCAGACTATAAAAAAAAAAAAAAAAAAAAAAAACACAAAACGCACATCCTTTATGTACAAAACAACTTTCTCTAATTACTCAATACAATAACTAAATCAATTATTACAAAATATTTACTCAATTAAAACCCTCCAATTACATTTTGTATTAAGTCCCTTAGGGACTAATATTTCATATAAAAATAGATTATTTTTGTAATAATTTAAATTTCAGAAAGGAAGTGTTGAACCTACCCACCTTAAACTCTTCATACTGACTTGAAGTCCTTCCACATTGCTACCATGACATTCTTTAAAATGTGCAGCAAATGAGCTCTCCATCTTGTATTTCTTTATGTCCCTAATATGTTCTTAAATTCTAACTTTGAATTCCTTTTTACTTTCGCCCACATAATACTTACTACAGGGGCATTTAAGTACACAGACAACCCCTTTAGTGTCACATCTAAAAATATTCTCTCATTTTTTTTCTGTTAATATTTGTGAACAGCCCAACGACAAAATAACAGAAACACCTTAAGAAATGCCTGAAGTCTGGATGAATATGAATGAATAGCGATGTGATACAAAACTTTTACATCTAGTGCTACCAGAAAACTTGAAAGAGTAAGAGGAAACAGGTTGCGAACTGACATTTTAAACTTGGGAACTATCATAAATACGTTCAGGAAGGAACTATCTAAAACTGGTCTGCAAGCACTTCATTTCTTAGGCAATAAAAACATCCTTGAATTAAAAAAAAAAAAACTTTCTCAAGGAGGAAAACCTGTGGTTCTATCACTCTCTGGGAGAACATATGTTGAAGAAACAGGTGGAAATAAATGGTTCTTGTCTGGTGGATGAGGAATTAACCTCCGAAAAGAAGGAATTTCTTCCAACTGTCATCTGTAACCATGCTGAGTGATCTTTACAACCCATGTGCCTTAAACTGTCTGCTGCCATACAGAAAAGTGGCAATTCAGACGTTCTGGAAGGGGAAAAGGGAATGCCAGGGTGGAAGCAGGGAAAAAGCCCCTTAAATAGTCATTCTGACTTTATTGTGCTGTCCTTTTTTTTTTTGGGGGGGGGATCCTGAATTCTTTTTGCCCCCCCCCGGGCTATTACTCATTATACAATGACCCCCCCATTAATATTCCAAAACGTGTACGCTGATTAGCCAGCGTGCCCATTGTAAATCCCACAATATACCAACAGAAAAAGGTCTGGTCACCCGGACTTTTTTCCGTTGGTATAAAGTGTAAAAAATTAGAAGTTATGTACTCACCATAACGTTCCATCTGAGTAGGTGTATTCATTTGTCTGCAACCTGTGGGTTATGGATCCGATATCGGATCCGAACCGGCATGGTTTACCAGCTATGGATCCAAGCTCTCAGCTCCTCCCCTCACCCATAATACCCTGCTCTACCCTCATGACCTCAGATCGAGTTTGCCAACAGCAAGAACACCCTGAAAAGGGTAAAACACATCATATGCAGGAAACTGAAAGGCCGGGGGGATAGGAGGGCGGGATGGTTGCAGACAAATGAATACACCTACTCAGATGGAACGTTATGGTGAGTACATAACTTCTAAATCTGAAGTAGGAGATTCATTTGTCTGCAACCTGTGGGACAGAGTCCCCAGCTACCTGAATCTTGGGCGGCCATCATGGAAGGATATTCCAGCCAAAGGATGCTCTACCCCTAGATGCAAGATCCAACTTGTAGTGGGAAATAAAGGTATGAGATGAAGCCCACGTGGCTGCTGCACAAATATCATTTAGAGGAATACTAGCCTTAAAGGCTGCCGAGGTAGAGACTGGCCGCTTTGAATGGACATGTACACCCTCCGCGGGCCTTCCGAAGCTTGATAAGCCAATAAGATACATTGTGAAATCCAGCGAGATAATGAGACTTTAGAAATTGGTTTGCCCAAATTAAATTTAGCAAAGGAAATGAACAACTGGTCGGATTGCCTATGACCAGCCGTCCTGTTTAGATAAAATCTAAGTTGCCTGTGAACATCTAAGGAGTGAAGCTTGTATTCACCTTTGTTTTCATATTTAGGAAAGAAAACAGGGAGGTTAATGGATTGATTAATGTTTGCTTCAGAAGCTACCTTAGGAAGAAAGGACGGGTTGGTCCTGAGGTAAACACGGTCCGGATGAAAGACCAAGTAAGGAGGTTTAGCTGATAATGCTTGAAGCTCTGAGACTCTCTTGGCCGAAGTAATGGCTACTAAGAAGGCGGTCTTGAAAGATAAGAATTTCAGATCTACCGTAGCCGCCGGTTCAAGGGGTGGTCAAGGCCTGGAGAACTAAGGAAAGTTCCCAAGGAGGAACCGCTTGCTTTACAGGGGGCCTGAGAAGAAAAGTACCTTTAAGGAAAATCTTACATAACTTGGCAGACATCAGTGGATTGGAGTCATGACCAATGTGATAATGAGAAATTGCCGCAAGTTGTACTTTGACCGTGGAACTGCTGGCACCATCATTAAAAAGAGTGGTTAAAAAATCAAACACCAAAGGAAGAGGAACTGTGAAGGGGTTTAGGCCTTGCCGCTCCGACCACAAAGAGAACCGTTTCCACTTGCTGCGGTAGACTTTCCTAGTGGATGGCTTATGAGCTGCCACCAGGATGGCCTTAAAAGTGGATGAAATACCGGGAGTCCTGATCAAGAGTGGAACTGGAGCAGCCAAGCGGTCAGCTTCAGGTTGTCCAGGTTCGGAGGAGATAAGTGGGATGGATGAGATATCAGATCCGGAATGGGATCTAGAATCCAAGGAGGATTCACTGAGCGAGACCTTAGGAAGGGTAACCAGATCTGTCGAGGCCAAAATGGAGCAATGAGAATCATTCTGCACCCCAACTGAGAGGCTTTCTGAAGAACTTGGAGCATCAGAGGCAAGGGGGGATAAGCATAAAGAAGACCGGGTGGCCAAGCATGCACCAGAGCGTCTCTTGGGGAACCTCCGGGAGGAGGTATCAGAGCGAAAAAACTGTCGCACTTGGTGTTTGAGGGAGAGGCAAAAAGATCGCAACAAGGAGTTCCCCACCATGCGAAAATGCGTTCCGCTACCTGAGCATTGAGAGACCACTCGTAAGGGGTGAGAATGGTGCGACTGAGTTTGTCCGCCAGGATGTTGGACCGACCCGGAATATGCGTTGCTATGAGAAAGCGGTTGGTGGAGATTGCCCATTCCCACACTCTCATGGCTTCTCGACAAAGCGGGTAAGACCTGGTTCCTCCTTGCTTGTTGATATACCAAACAACCGACATGTTGCCCGATTGAATCGCAATTGTTCCCAAGGGAAGAAAGGCCTGAAGTGCTAGCAACGCTAAGAGCACTGCTCTCATCTCTAGAACGTTGATATGCAGTAAGGTCTCTGAATCGTCCCACGTGCCTTGGACGGTCCGCCTGCAAATGCCCCCACCCGAGGCGGAGGCGTCCGTGGTCACCGTGGCGAGAGGGGAGAAGCACAAAATGGGCGGCCTCCGTGGAGATCTGGAGAGTGTAGCCACCACAGGAGGGACCGCTTGCAAGCCTTGCTGATCGCAATGGGAAGATGCATAGGAAGAGCAAGATACGACCACTGAACTAGGAGTGTCCATTGAAGGATGCGCATATTGAACCTGGCGAGAGGAAGAAGCGCTATTGCTGCAGCCATGGACCCTAGGGCCCTCAGGACCAACTCCGCCAGAACTGAGCTTGATTGGAGAATGGCCCGCACCTGGAATTGCAGATTTTGAACTCTGTCCGCAGTGAGGAAGGCTTTTAATCTCCTTGTGTCTAACCTGGCACCTATAAAATCTATGAGCTGCGTGGGTGCTAGGTTGGATTTTTTTGTGTTTATTGTGATGCCCAGACAGGGAGCAAGATGGAGAAAGGAGTCTCGTGCCAATAGAAGTAGATGCCTTGTTGGGGCAGTGAGAAGCCAGTCGTCCAGGTAGGGAAAAACCTGTACCCCCTGAAGCCTCAGGTGGGCCGCTACCACTGCTAATACTTTGGTGAACACCCTGGGGGCTGTGGTGAGACCAAAGGGAAGGACCCAGAATTGGTAGTGACTGGCTCCCAGCCGGAAGCGGAGAAACCTCCTGGAGCGCCTGTCCATTAGAATGTGGTAGTACGCATCCTTGAGGTCTATGGAGCACATCCAGTGATTTTCTCCCAGAAGGGGGAGAATAGACTGCAACGTGACCATTCGGAACTTCTCCTTGGGAACTGCCAGGTTCAAGAGTGAAAGGTCTAAAATTGGTCTTAGATCCCCGTCTTTTTGGCACTAAAAGAACCTGGAGTAGAACCCTGATCCGATCTGGTCTGGGGGGACGGGCTGGATGGCTCTTTTCTTTAGCAGATGGCCAATTTCTGCCAAAGCGGCCTCCCACTGACCGGGTGGAACGCCGGGAGGGACTTCAATTTTGGCAAGTGAAGAAAGGGTATACGGTATCCTCTGGATATGATCTGGAGGACCCAGCGGTCTGATGTTATGCACTCCCATGCCGCTAGGTGCTCCGAACGCCCCGACTGCCTCCAGAGTGGAGCAGCCGGGCAACCCTCAGGGCTGCTGCGGGCCGTTCAGAGAAGGGTTCTCTGGACCCGAAGTTCCTGGGAGCCCCTCTGCCCCTAGGGCGGCGTCCTCCCTGTCCTCCTCTGCCACAGAAGGACTGGTTGTCCGGAGCAGGCTGAGATTGCTGCGACTTCCGGAACCACATCTTCTTCTGTCCCTTTTGGTTTCTAGAATAGGGCCTCTGGGGGGCAGAGAAGCGGATTCCGACGGCAGACACCGTCTTCCCGGCCTTCTCGCTCTGGGTCAAAGTGTCGCGAACAGTTTTGCCAAAGAGGGCAGAACCATCGAAGGCGTCGCGAATGACGCCTTGAAGGGCTCTGAGAAATCGCAATGACGGAGCCAGGCCTGACGACTAGTAACTAGGCCTGCCCCTGCGGCTCTAGCGGCACCTTCCGTAGCATGGGACAGTAGCCGATAGAGGTATTGGTGACGGACCTAAGAGTGGCCATGCGGGTGGAGTGCAGCACTTTGTCCTCCTCCGACATGGACTCTGGGGATGCAGCGTATTCTTTAATAAGATCGCGCTGCATCCTAATCACGTGTGCCAGGTAGTTCAGCCCTCACAGAGAAGGTCGCTGAACTAAACATCCGCTTCCCCAAGCGGTCCATCATCCGAGACTCCTTGCTCGGGATGGACTGAGGGACTCTCCTGAGCAAGTTCCCTCTTGGTGGCCGCCGTCAACATGGCATCTACCGGAGGCCCCTTACTCCAATGGGCACGGTCAGCCGGGGACTGAGAATACGGTCGGGCCTTTTGGGACTGGCTCCACGGTGTCCGGTTCCTTCCACGCCCTGGTGGTAATGAGGTCCACCAGGGGTCGGCAGGAGGGACACCCAAGAGGTAGACGGGCCCGCTTCAAATGCCTCCAAGAACACGGACTCGTCCGAGGAAGACTTGGGGCAGACCCCCTTATGCGAGCATTTCCATGATGTCTCCAAATGAGACATCCTCGGGGTGACCGTGGGGAGCCTTCCCTTCCTCCAAATCCGTGTCTTCTGAGAGAGACTCGGGAGTCAATGTGCCTCCTTTTGCACGTATGTTTGCGGGAACATCCTCCGGGGCTGTCAGAGGACTCCTGCAAACAGTAACCTGTTCCAGGGGAACAGCTTGGGGCACAGGAGCGGGCTGTCCCAAGGGCCGGATGGTGGAAGCCTGACCCAGTGCAGAGGGAGCTGGACGGAGCCGGGCAAGTGCCGGGGTCCGGAGACCCTCAACAGGGCCCTCTCCACTACATCAAAAGCCGAAGGAGCCGACCTCGATCAAAGGATCCGACAATCGGCTCCCCTCGGATCCGGAGTGGATCGAGCCGGCGCCGGCCGGATCCGAAGGACAGTGCGCTCCGACAAAGACGGGCGCCCGAGCACTGATCCTCCGGATCCGGCTCGGATCCAGGCTCCGAGGTCGGATCCGGCACTCGAGGGCAGGGTCGGATCCGGCAGTACTATCGGCGCCGACCCACCCCGCCCGGCTGCTCGGCTCCACCTGCCCCGAACCCGGGTAGGGGGGCGGAGAAGGAGCAATTGGCTTGAAAAAAGGGGCCGAGCTCCCCAGAGGGGGCAAGAGCACTCCCATCTGCATCTGGGCCTGGATGAACCTTCTCATCATCCGTCCAGATCAGCGTCTGACAGGCTATAAGTTGATCTCAACGAGGCTACCGAGGTAGGCCTTGAATGCCTCCTCGATAGCCTCGAAGGGGATCAGGTCTCCTCCTCCTCAGGTCCCGTGAAAACACACTGGAGACCGGAGCCGAGGAGGGGAGAGCCAGCAGACAAGGAGGCCGGAGGAGAAGCCGCTTGGCTGGCGGGCGAAACAGAGGTCTCGGCCCGCCGCTTATGGTGCTTCTCCTCCGGTCCTTCTTTCTAGCTTCCTCTCCTCCGAACCACTACAGGGAGGTTGAGTCCCAGGAGGAGGAGGGGGAGCCGGAGAGGAGACAACCGTAGAAACGGTTACCCCCGAAGGAGCGGAGGCCGGAGCAGAGTCCAGTGGCAAAAGACCCGCCAAGACAAGCTTGGACCTCCGCTCCTTCAATGCCCTGGGGTTGAACCCTGCACAAATGGAACATCCAGAAGTGAGGTGTTCAACCCCAAGGCATCTAACACACCGAGTGTGGCCATCAGCCGGGGAAAGCTTATGGCCACACTCGGAGCACTTGGAGAACACAGCTTTGGGTTGTTCAGACATCCCAAAAGCAAAAAAAGTTACTTAAACTAGAGTTAAAGCAAAGTAACAAAACTTTGCTCAACAGGCCCAAACACACACTACGCTACCAGCGAGGGGAGGGATAAGTAAAATTAAATTTTAAAACACTAAAAGTATAATTAAGTGATAGGGAAACCTACACTTCCACACAACTTTCACACAAAACTTCAAAGATTAGCACTTTAAAGACTAAAAAAAACTACACTTAGCTGAAGAGCTTAGGAACACAATCTGGTCACCAGCGCGGCAAACGAGATCTGAGGTCATGAGGGGAGAGCAAGGCATTATGGGTGAGGGGAGGAGCTGAGAGCTTGGATCCATAGCTGGTAAACCATGCCGGTTCGGATCCGATATCGGATCCATAACCCACAGGTTGCAGACAAATGAATCTCCTACTTCAGATCTTTTTTTTTTAATAAATAAAAAAAAAAAAAAACAAAAAAAAAACAGAGCAACGGAAACTTTTCTCCGTTGCTTCCAAAGCATTGATGCACTGGGTATGTGTAGGAACTCAAGTCCCATATGCATGCGCAGTACATCAACACAAGGAAGCAGTATACCACCACTTGCATAGAATAGTAATGCGCCATTATACAAAGACATTATTTAAGAAAAGTATTTTTTTCTTAAATAATGTCATTGTATAATAGCAATAACCGACTTTGTGGATGTGGTATAATGAAATTTACCCATGGTTGGCTTTATTTAATCACTCGGCCTTCACCCTCGTGATTAAACCACCCTAACCGTGGGTAAATCTTCAATATACCACACCACGTCGTTGGTTATTGCTTAATTAAACTTCTATTCACTAGCATTTTGTGAGACATATTTTTGTTTCTTACAAAAACTGGATGTGGGGTTAGAGTATTCATTACAAACACTGGAAAAGGTCTGAAAAATCGTTAAGAGATTCCCTGTATCAACTTACCCCTTTAATTACAATTCTGATAACCTGGACAGCAGAAGAAAAACTAAATCTCCACCCAAATGAGAATTTAAAAATCTCATTTTCCATATCATTTGGGCAGTTCTGAGAATGCTGCCAGGCAAATCAACGCATAACAGTACCACTGGCCATAGCTCTGGAAGGAGCACCAGTGTCATACAAACTGCAAAGCAATGTAAACTGTGACTTGTACAACAGAAAAAACTACATTTTTCATCACATGAAGAAACTGCAGACAAAGCTTTACTCATACTTCCACAATTAGAATAAACATTAACATACAAGTCTGACAAATCAAAATTCTCAATATCAAAATTGCAGAAATGCACATTTCCCCATACTGATCAATAACCTTCCCCTTCCCATCCTTGTTAGAAAAGGATGGACTGAAATTTACCAAATGTTTAGCAGCAGTAGGATTATCTAAAGCTATATTTGCTGGGTCAGGTTTGGGAAGAGTGTACAAAAACTTAAGAATAAGGAACTTTATACATTCTAGATTTCTTCTTGGGAATAGCAGGCTGACTATCCCGAAAACTGCAGCCAGCAGAACACACATCTATCAGAACTGACAGAAGTGAGCAAATGACCACAGATTCTAGAAATTCCTTCTGTAACTGTTCATAGCATTTTCTGAGGGAACAAGAAACCTCAGTATTCTCCCACTGAATACTGGCACATTCTGGAAATAGTTTCAGAGAAACTCCTGAGTTTCCTCAGCTCTCCTGAGTCTGAATCAGAAAATTGAGAAAAACCTTATATCTGTTTCAATCTTCCTGTTCAGTTTCAGAATTTTGAATAGTTTCAAGAAAAAAGTATCCCTTTTTCTGTTAACAAAAGGCATCTTATAGTTACCTTTAAAAAACTCAGTGAAATTCTGAGCCTTTATCTTTGACAAGTTGTCAAGCCTGCATAAACTACAGCATTGCTGGTGATTCCCTGGTTGGTAAGGAAAGTAAACCTATATTTTTTTGTCTGCGAATGACACAGTTGCTTTCTGTTACCTGCTCCATTTTGTTTTCTGTTTTAAGAAATCTGCTTGGCCTGGTGTTTTGTTCTATGTGCGAGGTAGACACTTAAATTATCTAGGCTGCACATTTCACATTTTTATTGGTTAAATTGCCTTGAGTGATATTTAATGTCTCAGTGAAATTCTGAACCTTTGTCTGAAAAGATTTCAAGCCTGCATAAACTAAAGCAGTACTGGTGATTCCTTTCTGTGTTTTCTCACCCACCATCCTCTTTGTTGATCTGCTTTTTAAACCTGGCGATTTTAAGATGCCCAACCCTATTGTAAATTAAGTTTAATAAGCTTCCTACACTGCTGCTGATATCCTGAAGTATTTATGTGCCTTTCCTTGTTCCTTATATTGAAAAAGTGCATTTTGCCTCCATTGTCTTTTTTACTTGATCTGACTTCATTATCTAGCTAGTTGTTGGATAAAGTAGTATATTTTTACACTCTAGCAAACACTTGTTTTTACATCAAAAGAGGTCAAGTGGATTTTCCATCTAGTGTATTGGGAGGTAGCATGGTCTGTTCGGGTTAGAGAAACACCTGAGATTTCTGAATGTAGTGTTACTGGCTGGAGGGCTTATCAGCACATCTCATTTTTTAGCGCCTTTATAAATTCTGTACAGCTGAGTGGCTCCTGGCCACTCTGTCATTTATTCAAAATGAAGTACTTTCACTGAATGATCACACTTTTATATGTTGTTTAAAGTACACTGCTGTATCCAAAGCTTTAAGTTTGCTTGTGCTAGCATTTCATGCCAGACGCTCCTTTATTGCGCTTTTACATTAGGAGGACTGGGATTATTCATCTAGTGACAAGCAGGTGTTTACCTGGTCTACCTGAGCTGGGAAACGTACAAAAGGGGTCTAAGCATTACTTTGCACTAATCTGCACTTGCTGTACACTGTTCTGACACCTAGACAGCAGAGACTACATTCAGACCTGCTGAATCTAGCCTGTTATTGGTACATCTGAGCACTAAACCAACCATCTTACATTAAGAAGGGCTTTCCAGCACCCATGTGGCAGAAAAGTGTGTACCCAGCCTTGTCTGAGCTGGGGATTTCTGGAGGAAGGTTCACTGTGTGCTTTCCTACTGGCAAATTAGCTTAAAAGTGTTTTAATTTCTTCTGTATTTAAGCCGTGCATATGTGCATTGCAGCACATCAAGAAACGGGGATTAGTGGTGCCCTGTATAGACACAAACGCCTTGAAACAATTCTTCCCTAGACATCTCAGTGGAACCCTCCCAAGCTTCTCTACTGCACTGCGGGGATCTCAGATGCACACTGAGCAACAATGCCACACTTATCCACAGCCTTCAACAGAACAAGCACCTTTGTTAGTCTTAGCACAAAAACTGGTCAAACTAGCCCTCTCCCTTCCTTAATAGTACATACAGTAAAAATCTACTATAATGGACGAGCAGTTTCCCATCATTTCACCAGCCAGCCTGACTGACATGGGCATCCTGAGACAATATAGTAATTGCCTAATGTATACTGACAACCACTTACTCCTAAAACAAATAACTTATGTGAGAGATGTAATTACATTATGGAACTGGAATCGGTTCTCTTTCTCTCACATACAAAAAATGGACATCAAACATGTCAGCACACACACTTTACCTCTTACACAAAATAAGGCCACAAAACACAAGTCCACATATGCGGAGGTACTCACTAGAAGCCTATCAAAAGATGAGACCTCCCAAATGTAAACCACTTGCACACAGTGCTATGCAAATAGAAAAACACTACAAACAACACACACACCAGTGTCTCGGCAAAAAAGCCTGTAAGGCATAACAACTCAAAACTTGATGTCTTGGTCATACACAACTCCATACTGAGACACAGACACATCTCCCTCACCAGGCTGGACAAGGAAAAGGTCATAGTGAGCTGCCTGTCAAGTGCCAGGATCTGTCAAATCAAACTTGTACTCAAGTCACTCAACAAAAAGTACCATTATGACTCTGTCATAATCCACGTTGGGGTGAATATCTTGAGACATACGTCTCTGGACTATATGAAGAGAGGCATGATCGAACTCTCTGTTTTCCATGCAGGTACAACCCTAGCCCCAAGCAGCATTCTACCTTCACCCAGGATGATGCAACAATAGAAACAAAAAATGATCACCTTCAACAACTGGCTAAGCTTGTGGTATCAGTCCAGGCGGATCCAGCATCTGTCAACCTGGGAAGACATGGTTGACAGGCCATGCTGCTTTGACAGACATGATCTGTACCGGTCTTATCTAGGCTTTCAGATACTGGTGTCAAAACAAACTTTCGGACGTAACAAAATCCACTCAAGACAAACTCAAGGTTCTGCTGCTTAATGCTAGGAGTCTAAACATGCAACTCCCTGGAAGCACTCCTTACTTTGGAAAAGGATGATGCCTGTGCAGTCACTGAGACATGGCTCAAGGCCGCTGAGAGCACCCTGGCCATGCAAGCCTACAATGCCTTCCACATATTCAGACCTCAAAATGAGCATGGAAGAACTAAACCTGGAGGTGTATCCTTCATTAGAGCCAAGTATACCTCAAGACTGGTCAAACAGTATGACTCTCGAACTTCTCCATGTCCAATTAACTGTAGGCAAAATACCCTACCACATCGTTGCTAGCTATATATTCCCCCACCATGAACCAAGAAGAGCACACCACCTACCTGGACTTACTGGAGTCACTTACCATTCAGCCCAACACTTAAGTCACGGGATATTTCAACTATATTTCCATTGACTGGGTGGCATACATGAGCATGAACATGCTCACCCAGAGGTTCCTGGACTTTGTCAATACAAATGCTCTGGAACAAATCTATCACCATAAGGGCTCAAATGTCCTAGACATAGTAATCAACATGGGGGGATCACTTTACTCCCCCATGTGATGTCCACCCTGGTAAGGTCAGACCATAAATCAGTCTAGTTCGAAGTAACTACTGAACCTGTCACCACCACAGAAGCAAAAAAAAAAAAAAAAACTAAAAAAACTTTTCCAAAGAAAATTACAACCTACAATCACAGACAACAATGACTCATATGCAGAGGTGTACACAAATGCCCAGTAATGACACATAAGCAGCTGTATAGATTTGTCTGTACCTGACCAGAATAAAACCGGGTCCTCCTGAAAAAAAAAAACAAGTCACCCTCATGGACCTCAAATATAAACTGGTTATGTAACAAAAGAAAAAAAAATATTTCTATAAAGTACAGTTTTGTACCTACCATAAATGTAGATGTTCGAGTGCTAATACAGCTGCAGTCATAACAGATGGGTTTTCCTGCCGTCAGGCGGGTCCTCGGTCAGCCGAATTCCAAAGTCTAGGTCCGGCGTCGGATGTCTTCACTTCTTCCCTGACGTCAGTGCGACAGGGGTATAAAAGAACCAACCAACGCCATTTTCTTCAGTTTTTCTTGCCCCCAGAAGGCAGGCAAAACAAATTTATGTAATAACGCAATGCAATATAATCAAAAAACAGTAGTTGCAAGCAAATACACCATAAACGAATACCCCCATGAGGTTGTATGTGGGGGTGTTAGCCATTAGGCCTGTCCCAAGAGGGGAAGGAGGGAGGGAAACCTGGACTGCAGCTGTATTAGCACTCAAACATCTACATTTATGGTAGGTACAAAACTGTACTATGTTCATCGTGCATACAGCTGCAGTCATAACAGATGGGTAGACTCCCACAGCTAATAAAGGGTGGAAGGCACTAAGTGGAACTAGGAGGAGCCAGGATGCCCTGCAAGACTGCAGTGGCAAAGCCCGCTCTAGATTTGGAGTATAATGGTAGGTGATAGTGCTTGGAGAAAGTATGAACAGAACTCCAAGTGGCTGCTTCCAAAATATCTTTGGTAGGAACCTCCATGAGGAAAGCTGCAGAGGTAGCTGTGGCCCTTGTGGAGTGAGATCTGATGCCTGTAGATACAGTTTTACCATGAAAAGAATAACAAAAGCGTATGCAGTGGGCTATCCATTTTGAGACTGTCTGTTTGGAAATAGGCTTCCCTTGAGCACCTGTAGCATAGGATACAAAGAGTTGCTCTGATTTTCTGAAAGGCTTTGTTCTGTCCAAATAATAACGGAGCTGTCTGTGAATGTCCAAGGAATGTAATAACCTCTCCCCTTTGTTTTGTGGATTAGGGTAAGACGTAGGTAAGTGGATAGCCTGATTCATGGCTACCCTGGATACTACCTTTGACATAAAGGAAGGATTGGTTTGTAAGGAAACTCTGTCCTGATGGAAAATGATGAAAGGCTGCACAGCCATGAAGGCTTGTAGTTCCGAAACCCTGCGTGCTGCGGTGATAGCCAGAAGGAAGGCTGTTTTCCATGACAAATATTGCAGTTCTGTTGAAGCAGCTGGCTCAAAAGGAGGCAGGGTCAGTTTTTCTAGAATGAAATTGAGGTCCCAAGCAGGTAATGGCTGCTTCCTTGGGGGTTTTACATTCTTAGCCCCTCTGAGGAACTGTCTTAAGAGAGGGTGAGAGAATAAAGGAGGATCAGTGTTGTACTCTGCAGAAATGTCTGAGGCATGGATTTTGATGGAGGAGAATGAAAGTCCACTGCTTAGCATCTCAGCTAGGTACTGTAATATTTGAGGTAAATTCAGTATTCCAGGGTTCTGACCCTTTTTCTGATTCCAGGCACAAAACCGTTTCCATTTTGCGGAGTAGGCTTTTCTAGTAGAAGGTCTTCTGGCCTCCAAAATGACATCCTGCATCTCCTTGGAGAGTAGGGTCTGTTGTGGATTTAAGGAATCCTCCATGCGGCTAGATTGAGTGTTTTCAGCTGACTGTGAAGTGTTTTGAAGTTGTGCTGAGTCAGTAGGAGAGGCATTAGAGGCAGGATCCATGGTGGGGAATGCGTCAGGCTCCTTAGGAGAGGGTACCAGTGTTGTCTTGGCCAGTCTGGAGCAATGAGAATCATCTTTGGTCTGTCCGCTCTGGCTTTTAATAGAACTTTGGGCAGCAGAGGAAGAGGTGGAAAGGCATAAACTGTCATTGTTGTCCAACTGAAAGAGAGTGCGTCCACTTTAAAGGCTTGTGGATGAAAGGTCCTTGAGCAGAATTTTGTCAATTGTCAATTTCTGTGGGTGGCAAAGAGATCTATGTCTGGCCTTCCCCATGCTTGAATTATCTTTGTAAAAGCTTGAGGATGCAACTTCCATTCGTGTGGATCTGTCATATTTCTGCTCAGGTTGCCTGCCAGCGTGTTTTCCTTGCCTGGCAGGAACTGTGCTTGAAGTTGGATTTGTAATTCCAGAGCCATGTTCCAAAGAGACATGGCTAGCCTGCATAGGGGATATGAATGGGTTCCTCCCTGTTTGTTTATGTGCCACATCACTGTGGTGTTGTCTGTCCTTATCAATAGCTGGCCTGGATGCAGTAGGCCTTTGAAAGCCATAATAGCATTTATTACTGCTAGCATTTCCTTTTGATTGATGTGTAGGTGCTTTTCTTTTTGTGACCATTTGCCCTGAATGCACCGATCTGTCATGTGCGCCCCCCCAGGCGTAGTCCGAGGCGTCTGTTGTGATGACTTGATTTGCTTGAGGCTTGCAGAATGGGAGACCTATATTTCTTTGGCATGCTTGAGCCCACCACAGAAATTCCTTTTGAAGACATGGAATCAGTGGTATAATTGTTTCCAAACTATGGCTGTGTTGAGACCGTAAGTTTTTTAGGTACCATTGAAGTTTCCTCACATGCAGCTTTGCACAAGGGATTAGCAGGATGCAAGATGCCATGAATCCCAGAGAATGCAGGATTTTCCTTGCAGTCAGCCTGGTGAAGGTTGCCAGTTTTCTGAAGTATTGAGTTACCTGCCCTTGTTTCTCTAGCGTGAGGTAGGCCATCTGGGTGTTTGTATCCAAACTGGCACCCAGGAAAATTATTCTTTGAGAGGGTATTAGTCTTGATTTATTTTTGTTGACTGTGTATCCCAGAGAATTCAACAACATTATTACAAACGCCAGGTGTTTCAGAAGAATGTGTTTGCTGGTCCGCTTGGATCAGGCAGTCGTCCAAATATGGGTATATTTGTATCCCTTGAAGTCTGCAGAAGGCAATGACTGATGCCAGGCATTTCGTGAACACTCTGGGCGCAGTAGATAAGCCAAAGGGCAATGCAGAGACTTGATAGTGGGTTGAACCTGCAAGAAATCTGAGGTATCTTCTGCAATCTTGTCTGATTGGGACATGTAGGTATGCCTCCTTGAGGTCCAATGTTACCAGCCAAGACTCCTTGCCCAGCATGGGAAGAAGCTGCTGTAATGTGAGCATCCTGAATTTTGGTACGAGTAAATATGTGTTTAGGATGGATAGGTCCAAAATAGGTCTCCAATCTTTGCCCTTCCTTGGTACCAGGAATAGTCTGGAATAAAAAACATTGCTGAATTCAGACACCCTGCTTGCAGAGTTCCCCATGACACTGTCAATGTCTGAAATAAAGGAGTTCTGTGCTCCTGGCAGAAACCATAGTTGATGGAAGTAAAGAGAAAGATTCTTTTTGTTTGTCCGGGTAAAAAAGGCCATCTGGTTGCTGTATTCAGTCTCACACCCAGAAAGCACATGTCTTGAGAGGAGGGTACTAGACTGACTTTTCGTTTTCACAGAATACCCAGGCATCTTAGCACTGCTATCACATATTCAATGCCTGCTGAAGAAGCACGTCCCTTCGAGCCAGAATCAGGCAATCGGCCCAAATAAGGATAATTTTGTATTCCTTTTTTAGCCTGAAAAAAGCTATCACTGGAGCCAGAACCTTTGTGAATACTCTGCGAGTAGAGATAAGCCAAAAGAAAATGCAGAGAACTGAATAATGAGAATTCCCTCTCAAAAGCGATACTTCCTAAAATTAGTCTATGAGAACACATGAAGGTAAAAGCTTCTTGAGATCCAAAAGTTACCATCCAGTCTTCTTCTTGCAGAGGTAAAAAAAAAGTTGTTGCGTCAACATTTTGAACTTAGAATGTAGATCCAAAATTGGTCTCCACGGTTTTCCCCTTTGGTACTAGGAACAGCTTAATAAATAAAAAGAGCCCTTTCTAGCACAGGAACCGGCATGAATGGCCCTATTTGGAGCAACAGAGAAAGAAATTTGAGAGCCTCGAGGAATGTCTGGCATGCCTTTGAAAGGAGGCAAGGTATGGGAAAAAAACCTAAACCGCCGGTGGTATATCCAATACCCATCTGTCTTGGGTAATTAAACTCCAGTTTTCTTTGAAAAGTGCCAACCTTCCTCCCAAAGGTGCTGCCAGCCGAGAAGAATGCTTACCCACCTGAATCCTGCAACTCTTTACACTCAATACCTTCCGCCAGCATCTACCTTAGACTTTAAATTGTGATTAATATAATTTGGTATTTCAACACTACCACATCTAGAACAGGAGGGTATAGCTAAAGCCCTATGCTGGGGTAGAAACAAAAATTCCTCCTTTCCTGAATCAGAGAAGAGAGACCTTCCCTTTTCTTCCCATGTAAATGGAATGAATGAAATCTTGAAAATGAAATCCTCAGGAGGAGGTAGAATCATCTACATCAGAATCAGAGTAAGGGGAATACTCCTGCAAGTCTTTCAAAAGACTCAGGAAGCATCCGACACACCTCAAAACCCCAAGCTCAGGTTTTCCCAGGCCTTAGCCCTATCAGAGGGGCATAGAACTATGCTTTAGGTACAGACCCTGAAGAACTAGGGTAACTCCTGAAACAAAACCTGGCCTGCCCTGGGAGAAGCTCCTTGAAGCAGGAGGAGGGCTCTACCAACCAGGAAGGGAGCCCCTTCCGCCTGGCCTACCCTCTGAGAGAGGTCACATCTTGCAGTAAAAGTCTCTCCCTGGGATTTTCTGGTTGAACCCCTGGCTCACCCGAGCCCCTCTAGAGAACCCGAACCGGACGGGACGGTTCTTCCAGCCTAGGCTTTGCTTTGCTATTTGTCTTTTGCTTTTTGATCGAAGCCGCGCATCCGAGCGGCATTTTATAATTACACCGCTTCCCAAAACTAACCTGGCACAATCTAATACACTTTTTATAGTGCGCGAAAGCAACGGCAGCCACAGCCAAGCCAACAACAACGCTGCAGGTGCCCTAAAAGCAGGTATTAACAAGGTGGTAATCCCTATATATGTATCTATTTGTTTCACAAGAAATACAGTCACTTTTCTGACACATCCGGGTAAAATACTATGGCAAAAAAACAAAATAATCCCCAACGGGTATTTAGCCCACTTGATTCTCGGGTCTGAAACTGAAAAAAAAAATCTCAGAACGCCAACCTGCACTTGCAAAACTGCTTCGCATCGCACCAGCGCGGCAAATATGACGCCGGGGTCATGCGGTCATGCATTTTTGTACCCACGCCAGACTGACGCCTTGAATGCGCGCTTTGACCGACGCTTTATATACTTTGGTATTCGGGCCGACTGGGACAGCGGACTACCCTAGTGTTAGGACTGCAGCAATGTGGTATGAAGAACATCCTTGACCCTGTTCTTGTGCAGGTACCTCTTGAATAGCTTTCATGTCCATGAGATCTGAAATTTGTTTTTGTGCCTCTGCCCTTTGATTGTGTGGCAGGTTTGGCATGCCTCTCATTTTTGGAAGGGTGTGAAAGTGGAATCTGTAACTTCTGTCTATAATGTCCAGGATCCATTTGTCTTTTGTGACAATATGCCAATTTTTTGAAAAAAATGCCAGTTTTCCGCCTAAAGGTGCTGCCATTTGAGTCTTGTTTGGCATGCAAAGGGGAAAGTCATTGGTTCTGCTTTCTGAATGGCTGTGAACTATCCTCACCAGCTCTTGGTGTAGGTGCTTGCCATTGTCTGCCTCTAAATGATCCTTGAGATTGCCCTCTACCCCTCGGGTGCCTGTATCTACCTCTTTGAGGTCTGTCCGTGGCTGGAAAGGACCAATTTTTTGAAGGCCAATTTCTACTGAAACGTGGAGGCTGTACCTATAGGAAATCTTGCACTGTTTGCATTGATTTTGCCTTTTCCTCCATTTTCTTTAATACCTCCTCAGCTTTAACACCAAACAATACATCTTTTTGAAGAGGTGCATCTAGTAATTTAGCTTTGACATGATCTGGTAAAGTTTGCTCTTTGAACCAAGCATGTCTACGTATGACTGATCCTGTAACAGCAGCTCTACATGAGGCCTCTAAAGCATCAAAACCACATTGCAAGGTATGTTTACCCACTTGCTCTGCACTATGCAACAAATCCTGCAACTCCTTCAAGTCTGGTTGTTCAGGTTGTGACATTTTGCTTTTCAACTGCGATAACAAAAACTGTTGATACTTTTAACATATGGAACTGACAGTTTAATGCCCTCATGGTTAAGGTGGCCGAGGTGTATACCTTCTTCCCCCACCTTTCTAAAGCCCTGGAATCTCTCTCTGAAGGTAAAGGATTTTTGGCAGTGGAGGCCTTAATTCCCTTGGGGCCCTGTGAAATAGTTTCTGGGTCAGCCGCATGGCTTTTGTATAGGAATTGGTGTGAATCAGGAACCCGGTAATACCAGTCAGGCTTGACTGGAGCTGGGGGTAAAGAATCTGGGTTAAGGCTGGCCTCTGAATACACATCATCTAGAATGTCTAAGACAGGAGGTATAGCCAGAGGCCTGTGCTGAGGGAGCAAGAGGAAATCCCTGAGCCTTTTCTTGGAGACCGAGTACTCTTGGCCTTCCCAGTGGAAGTGTTCCCTCAAGGTATGCAAGGTTTCCACAAAGGAGTAATCCTCAGGGGAGGAGACTGGACTCCTCTGCATCAGAATTCTCAAAAGGGGATTATGAATGTTCCTGGTCCTCAGAATGTTCTGAAGTAATGGAGGCCTGGTCCGAGGAAGGATATTCTTCCTCCACCCTGGGCCTTTTGTCCGAGGGGGGTCGAGAACCCCTGACAAGAGTAATCAAATCCTCAGGCATTTTGAACATCTGCTTTTTAGGCATGGGGCCTTGAGAGGGGCCCTGTGGGGCTTGTCTTTTAGTATGCATGGCTGCTTTAGATTTAGTGAAAGCCTTAATGGAAAAAGAAGAAGGCGGCCTGAAGACACCTTGAGAGGTGGCAGGCCTGTCTAAACTCTGAGTTTCCCTGCCAAAAGTGGCTTCGGTATCTGTAGTCGGGGTGTAGGCCGAAGAGCTTGCGACCTCGGCACAGAAGACACCGCTAATGAAGTGTCATCGGTAGTCAGGGGCTGCGTAGGCGCCTCGCTGAGAACCGGAGCACCTGTAGTCAGCTTTAGCGTGGTGTCGGTAGAAGTCGCGGACCTCGTATGTCGGTCCTTATCTTTGCGTCTTTTACTCAAAACTGGAGTCGGAGTATCCGACGACATAATGTAATTAAATTTTTTGCCAAAATAGTGTTGGGTGAACTCCGCCCGACGCTTAATAGTGTGTCTGTTGAATGTAGCACAAAAATGGCAGGCCGAGACGTCGTGGTCTGGGCCTAAGCAAGGAATGCAGAGGGAATGGAAATCCTTATGCGGTATTTGCTTCCCACATGAAATTCAATTATTAACTTTGACATCGGTCTGAGGCAAGAAAAGTTTCCCCAACGGGGTACTTAGCTTTCAAGAAGTCTTCGGTTGAAAAATATTCGTAATCTCAGGAGCTGGCCGACCGGCACTTGCGAACTGCTTCTGTTTCGGGCACTGCACGGCAAGAAAGACTGGGGAAAATGGCGTTGGCTGGTTCTTTTATACCCCTGTCGCACTGACGTCAGGGAAGAAGCGACGACATCCGACGCCGGACCTAGACTTTGGAATTCAGCAGACCGAGGACCCGCCTGACGGCAGGAAAACCCATCTGTTATGACTGCAGCTGTATGCACGATGAACATCAAGAGCAAACTGACTTAGTACAGACGAATTCCCTCCACAGCTTGAACAAGCAAATCAGAAATCTTGAAAGTCCTCTAAAGCTAATTAGGAACCTAAAATAGCATCTGTAGCTAAGGATAATCAAAAGACAGTCTTTAAATACATCCAAAATCCAAACGGGAATGCCCAGATATGTGCCAAACTGGTAGTAAATGGTACAAGCTCATACAATACCACAGGAAATTACCAACATGCTAGCTGACAGATTTGGCGCAAACTTCACCCCCCATGTCACCACCAGCCATACCCCAAAGTATACTTGACACCAGTCCTCTGCCTAGCATCTCTAGAGATCAGGTCAAATCTGCACTTTCCAAGGCCAAAAACACAGCCTCAATGGGACCAGATAATATCCCAGGTTGCGTTTTAAGCAATCTAAAACAGGACTCAGCGGACCCACTTGATGCTCTCTTTAATCATAGCCTGCAAAGTAGAGAAAAGCAACAGTAGCCTTCTTGCACAAAATGTTGCCATCAACCGACTCTAGGCACTACAGACCATCTAACCAGCCTCATCTGAAAGGCCATGGAAAGAATCATTATGGACCTTATCAACAAGGACATAGGTAACCTTCAAATGCTAGACTCATCCCAGTTTTGCTTCATTAAGGGTAGATCATGCTTAATAAACCTAGCAGACTTCTTCAAGAAAGTCACCAAAACCCAGGATGAAGGCAAGATAGTAATAATACTGCCTATCTTGACCTAACCAAGGCTTCTGACACAATCCACCACTTGGGTATCATTAAGAAACTCTCTCGGTTGGGGATTAACCCTTACATTTAGATGAGTAGCCAATTGGCTCATCGATAGAGCACATAGTGACTCCACCCAGTACAGTCACTAATGGAGTACCACAAGGATCTGTGCTGGGCCCTTCACTGTTTGGAATCTATTTCTCCCAAGTTTAGGCTAAAGTAGATGGCCTTTGGCTTACCAAGTTCACGGATGACTACAAACTGGGTGCAATCACTGAGTCTCCCAACGGTGTTAACATATTACAGGAGGGGCTAACACAGACAAGTGACTGCTGGCAAAGCTATGGTCTAAAACTAAATACAAAAAGTGCATTAATATCCCCTTTGGCAAAGGGGAATACCCTGCTAATTACAATATTGACAGCATCCCCCTAAGTTCAAACCCAGTGGTGCGAGATCTGGGAACACAGCTAGATAGCAATCTGAACCTCTACCACCAAGTTTCCACAGTAGTAAGGAAAGCCTTCTCTATTGCACATCTCATAAGGAAGGGCATTGTATCCAGGGCTAAGGATGTTATAACTCCACTGTACACCACCCTCAACAGGCCACTAACAGAGTACAATGCTCCCTTCTGCATGTACCTCACCAGACACCCGCAGCAGCTGGAGAGACTACACAGGTTTCTTTTCTCAAGAAAATACAGGACCTCCAAACCATGACTTATGTGGACAGACAAAGCCCTATCACTGTACTGTGTACCGTACAGGCTGCTAAGATCCAACTGTGCCTAGTCTACAGGGCAGTCTCTGACCCTGCCCTGATGGAAATGCTGTAGATCTGCAAGTCAAATGGCAAGAGAGTCACTTGCTCTATGGATCTTAACCCAGCCTGTGACATTAACAGAACATAGTGGAGAGACAGACATCTACCAAAGACTGCAGCTACTCTGGAATAAACTTACAATTTACATGAAGCAGACCACCTCACTAATCCTATTCAAACGCAACCTAGGCAATGGATGGGAGACCTCAATTTCTCCCCGGGGGTGGCACCCATGTCCCTCACTGACAGGGGTAGTGTGTGTTGATCACAGACTCGCTCTGCAAATTACGTCCATCTAACCAAGGACAATTCAGGCAACTCAGGATTAACATGGCTAGGCTTGTAAAGGCTCTAGGGCCACTAGCCTAGCAACCACCTATGAACCTGTAAGGAGGATCAATAGCCTGAGACAGACCCAGTAAACTACTACTGTTCAAGGAAATTTGAAAAGGAGTAGATGCATGTTTAGTTCTTTGTTTCTTTTTAAAAGGAAAAAGTAAACCAACAATGTTATTAATGGCAGCAACAGCTTCTCCAGGGAAGGACATAACATTTTAACTAAACAGGGAAGCCTTCCTTGTTCCCTCTCCGAAGAATGACAAAATTGGCTGTCCCTTGCCCACTGAGGGGATGCTAACAGCCACAGAGGGCAGGGCCAACCCCTGGACCATAGTGGCTGAAGTACTACACCAGAGGGGCCCGCAGTAAAAGATGAGTGATCTGAGGAACAAGCTATGGCAACAGCAGTCACCCACCTGCGGCTGACGCAAACTACTAGCCTGCTGTGGTTGCAAAGGCCATCTTCTTCACTTTCTCTTCTAGTGACTGGAAAAAGGACTAACCATGTGACCTGCAGTTTGCGCCATGCTCAAGCAGAAAATGGTGCCTCTTTCCTGAAGAAAGCAAGTAGCAAAAGCCAGTAAAATTTAAAAAACTTTAAAAGTTACTTTTTTTTTTTTTTTTTTTTTTTTTTTTACACAAACACACAGTAAAAATACTTTAAAACACTTGGCCTGCCCCAAAATGTTAAGAAAACACAACTTCTCCACATAAAAAAGTTCTGTACTGACTCATCATAACATTCCATATCTTCTCACATATGGGGGGGGGTCCTGACATGATCCATCAGATCTGACTCAGCTGTTAGCAAGCTCATGGTAACCAAAAAGCTCTTGGATACCTCCCTTTACCCACAATGCATCTCTCCCCATTACCTCAGATCTTGTTTGCTATTTTATATATATATATATATATATATATATATATATATATATATATATACACACAGAGAGAGAGAGAGAGGAGAAATTTCAGTACTTAACACTAAAATTTCTTAACTCATTACATCACAGTGATGCCCCCAGGTGCATCTGGAATTAACTTCTACTGGCACTTCTAGGTGTCAAATATGGCTTGTTCATATTTACAATTGCAAAACCATGCCATATACAAGTTTTTTTAAAGGTTTCATCTTAAGCTTACACAACAGCAAACTGAACTGCATTAATATTTGACCTCTGTCTAGTGCAGGTAAAGATATTAGCTTTTTTTATAATCTTAATTTACATAGATATAATTTTCACATTTTTATAAATATCTCAACAGCCAAGTAACACAGACAGAACTCCTTAGCCTCTCGTGAAAGCTCTCAGCCAAATGAATAAAATGCTGATGACAGCATGTGTGTAACTTGAGCGGTTGCTGAGATATTGTAAGCTGTTTACAAAATATTTAAAAAATTTAATAGTTACGGTGTTCACTGTGATTTTAAAAATTCGGTTTAAGACCTAGAACCTAAAGAATACTACCACTATAAAGAGAGTTTGTGCTGAAGAGTTTGCCATTCATACTTCTTTCATTATCCCTATGAACAAAGATATGAACATTTGTTTGAAATGTGAGACAATTTCATTCTGTCAAAAGGCTTGGGCTCTGCCCATTGGAAGTTACAGTGTAAACTTCCTGAGCTCCATTGGAATGAATGAGTTAAAGACCACCATTTCTGGAGTATAAGGAAGATCAATCTAATCCTTTAGAATCTCTCCAGTTCGGCCAAGAAACCCTTGGAAAGGGGATGGAGGGAGGGGAAGTGAGAAGAGATGAAAAAATCGACAGTACAGATGGAACGTTATGGTGAGTACATAACTTACCTGATTATTGTCAATTCTTCATCTCATCCTCACATATGGGGCCGAGTCCTCAGCTACATTTACCCCAGGTGGAGTCACAGGAGAATATTTCCTCAGAACCATCACACCAAAGGAGGCCCTTCCCCTGAAGACCAAGTCTAACTTGTAATGAGTGATAAAAGTATGACTGTTTGCTCAAGTGGCTGTTGCTCAAATATCATCCAAGGCATCATTCTTCTGAAATAACGCAGATGTGGCCATAGCGCTGGTAGAATGAGCCTGAACGGACTTGTCAGGCTTCATGTCTTTTGAAGTGCAAATAAAAGAAATACAACTAGAAAGCCATTTTGATAAAGTGACTTTAGGAATTGGTAGGCCTTTCCTAAGGCCTGCAAATGTAATTAACAACTGGGTTGTTTTCCGAAACTCTTCAGTTCCATGCAAACAGAAACATAACTGCCTTCCAACAAATGTAGCATCATATTTGCCCTTATTAGTACAATTAGGGAAGAAAACAGGTAAATGTATAGTCTGATTAACATTTGCTTGAGAAATAACTTTGGGAAAGAAAGAGGGGTTGGTACACAAATAAGGAGGCTGGGAAGATGGTGTCTGAATTTCTGATAACCGTCTTGCCGATGTGACAGGCAGCAAAGACAGAGTTTTCCTTGAAAGGAACTTAATATCACAAGATACTGCAGGTTCGAAGAGTGGTTGAACAATCAGGTGTAGAACCACATTTAGATTCCAAGGAGGAGAGGGATCCATGGGGTGGGTCAACAACATGGTCCCTTTTAAGAAGGCTTTACAAAGTTTGTGAGAAGTCAAAAATAAGTGGACTATCCCAATGTGAACATTTTAAATGGCTGCTAAAGTGAACTTTAACAGTAGATGCTCCAGTTCAGTTATTGAAAAGGTGAGCCAAAAATCCCAGAATAAAGTGAATGGGAGCTGAGATGGTATCCATATTTTGTTGTGCCCAGATCACAAAACTCTTCCATTTGCTCCTATATAGTTTTTGAGTGGATGACTTACAGGAGGATAACAGAAAATGATGGACACGGAGGAAAGCATAGGCTGTCTGGTAATCAATGGAACTGGAAGAACCAAGCTGTCAGCTTGAGGTTGTGAAGGTTGGGATGGAGTACTCCTGTTGGGTGTGACAGTAGGTCCAGAAGGGGTTCCGGAATCTAGGGCTTCTTTAGTAGGTGAAGCCGGAGGAACGGAAAAGTACAGTTTTGTACCTACCATAAATGTAGATGTTAGAGTGTTCACACTGCTGCAGTCATTACACTTGGGTTATCATCCTGCCATCAGGTGGTCCCGCAGTCGGCCTGAGTTCCAAAGTCTTGGTCCAGCGTCAGTTGCTGTCGCTTCTTCCCTAACGTCAGTGCGCCAGGGGTATATAAGATGCATCAGACACCATTTTCTTCAGTTATATATATATATATATATATATATATATATATATATATATAAAATAAACACAATACCTTCAGTTACAAGTAAATACACCACAAAGGTTGCATAGGATAGAAAGGTATAGATCCGTCCAGCTAGGACAGAGGGGATGGAGGGAGGGTAACCTGGACTGCAGCAGTGTGAACACTCGAACATCTACATTTATGGTAGGTATAAAACTGTACTATGTTCATCGTGTTACACTGCTGCAGTCATTACACTTGGGTAGAATCCCAAAGCTAAGGTTGGGTGGCTGGTCTATAGAGAGTTAGGATTGGCTATGAGGCCCTGCAAAACTGCAGTGGCAAACCCTGCTCTGGATTTAGAGTAAAGAGGCAAGTGGTAATGCTTGGTAAAGGTGTGCACTGAACTCCAAGTTGCAGCCTCCAAAATTTCCTTGGTTGGTACTCCTCTGAGAAAGACTGTTGAAGTGGCTGTTGCTCTGATAGAATGTGGCCTAATGTTATTAGGGACTGATTTTCCATGCTGTGTGTAGCAGTAACGAATAGTGTCCTATCCATTTGGAGATGGTCTGTTTTGAGATAGCCTTGCCCTGTGATCCTGCAGCATATGCTACAAACAGTTGCACAGTTTTCCTGAAAGCTTTTGTTTTGTCCAAGTAGAATCGTAGCTGTCTGTGCATGTCCAAAGAGTGCAGAAGTTTCTCCCCTTTATTCTGGGGGTTTGGATAAAAAGTTGGCAAATGGATGGTCTGGTTAAGAGCCACACTGGATACCACCTTTGGCATAAAGGTAGGGTTCGTCCTTTAAGAAACAGTGTCCTGATGAAAAATTATAGAAGGTTACACTGCCATTAATGCCCGTAGCTCTGTGACTCTTCGTGCTGAAGTTACTGCCAGGAGCAGAGCTGTTTTCCATGATAAACATTTTAGATTGGCTGTATTGGCTGGCTCAAAAGGTGGCAGGGTCAGTTTTTCCAAAACAAAATTGAGGTCCCAAGTTGGTGCTCTCCGGGGCGGTCTTATGTTTTTTGCCCCTCTGAGGTACTGCTTTAGCAATGGATGAGAGAATAAAGGAGGATCCGTATTGTAATGTGCTGAAATGGCAGAGGCATGGATCTTAATTGATGAGAAGGATAGGCCTTTGTCCAGCATCTCAGTTAAGTATTGTAAAATCTGAGGAATGTTTGGGACAAGAGGGCCAAGGCTTTGAGCCTGGTTCCAGGCACAGAATCTCTTCCATTTCGCTGAGTAAGATTTCCTGGTGCTAGGCCTCCTGGCCTCCAAAATGACATCCATAACAGCTTTAGAAAGAGGTGTTACCTGTTTGCCTAATGAATCTGCCATGCAGCCAGGTTTAGAATCTTGAGCTGACCGTGCAGGATCTGATTGTTTTGTTGAGTCAGAAGGTGTGAAATTTGAGGCAAAATCCATGGTGGGCCTTGAGCCAAGTTCTTTAAGATTGGGTACCAGTACTGGCGTAGCCAGTCTGGAGCAATCAGGATCATCTGTGGTTTTTCTTGTCTGGCTTTTAGGAGTACCTTTGAAAGGAGAGGCAGTGTTGGGAAGGCATAAACTTTTAGGCTTTCCCAGCTGAACGACAGGGCATCCACTTTCCATGCTTGTGTGTGGAAATTCCTTGTGCAGAATTTTTGCAGTTGGCAATTCAGTGGGGAGGCAAAAAGATCTATGTCTGGGCATCCCCATTTTTGCATTACCATGCTGAAGATTTGTGGATTCAATTTCCATTCTTGAGGGTCCATGATATTTCTGCTTAGATCGTCTGCCAGAGTACTTTTCTTTCCTGGCAGGAATTGCGCTTTCAGATGAACTTGATAAGTTAGAGCTGTGGTCCACAAGGTCATGGCTTGCCTGCATAGGGGATAAGAATGAGTGCCTCCTTGCTTATTTATGTACCACATTACTGTGGTGTTGTCTGTCTTTAATAGTAATTGTCCTGGATGCAGAAGGTCCTTGAAAGCTGTTAGGGCTTTTTGAACAGCCAACATCTCTTTTTGATTGATGTGAAGATGCATTTGGTCTGTGGCCCACTTGCCCTGAATACATTTTCCTGCCATGTGTGCTCCCCAGGCGTAATCCGAAGCATTTGTTGTTAGAGTCTGTCTGGCTGTGGGTAGAGTGAAAGGCTGACCCTTGTTGAGGTGACATGCCTGTGCTCACCATCAAAACTCCTGTTGTAGGCAGGGAATTATTGGTATTACTGCTTCTCAACTGTGAGCGTGTTGAGTCCAAACACTTTTTAGGTACCATTGTAATTTCCTCATATGCAGTTTGGCATATGGGATTAGTAGTATGGAGGATGCCATGAATCCCACGGCCTGCAGAATTTTTCTTGCAGGGAGATGAGACTTTTTTGCCAGTAATTGGAAATATTGAGTCAGTTGTCCTTGTTTGCCTGGCATGAGGTAAGCCATCTGGGTATAACAACGTATCATGCTGTAAAGGAGCATCCAATAATTTTGCCTTAATATGATCAGGTAAACTCTTTTCTTTTAACCAAGCATGTCTTCAGATAATAATCTGTTGTGAGGGCACTAGTTTTGACTTCTTTTCGTTTACAGTGTACCCTAGAGAAATCAGCAACTTTTTTACAAACGTCAGATGCTTTAGAAGAATGTCCTTTCTCTCTACTTGAATGAGGCAGTCGTCCAGGTATGGATATATTTGAATTCCTTTTTGTCGGCAAAATGCAATTACTGGTGCCAGGCACTTTGTAAAGACCCTGGGCGCAGTAGATAAGCCAAAGGGCAGTGCAAAGAATTGGTAGTGCATTGTACCAGCTTTGAATCTGAGGCATCTTCTGCAATCTTGTCTGATAGGGACATGCAGGTATGCCTCTGAAGTCCAGAGTAACAAGCCAAGCCTTCTTGCCCAGCATGGGAAGAAGCTGCTGTAGTGTCAACAGTTTGAATTTCGGAACATCCAGGTAAGTATTTAGAGTTGAAAGGTCTAGTATGTGTCTCCAGGCTTTGTCCTTTCTGGGGACCAGGAAAAATCTTGAGCAAAATCCTTGTCCTTGTTCCTGCTGTGGTACTTTTTGAATAGCTCTCATGTCCATGAGGGCTGAAATTTGGTTTTGAGCCTCTGCCCATTGATTTTGTGGCAGGTTTGGCATTCCTTTTATCCTTGGTAAAGTGTGAAAGTAGAACCTGTAACCTTGAGACAACATTTAGAACCCATTTGTCTTGGGTGATTGTCTGCCAATTTTGAGAAAAAAGTGCTAGTTTTCCCCCTAAGGGGGCTGCCAAAAGGGAAATGCTTGGCATACGAAGGGGGAAGTCATTGGGACTGTTTCCTGTAAGGTTGAGACCTGTCCTCACCTCCTTTTGGGTTGAGGTACCCCACTGTCGTTGTCTGTTAGAGCCTTGGGGTTGAGATCTGCCTCTTGGGCGTCTGTATCTGCCTCTCTGTGGCCTGTCTGACACTGGAAAGGACCAATTCTTTGTAGGCCAATTTCTGCTAAATTGAGGTGGCTGTACCTGTAAGAAATCTTTGACTGTTTGCATAGATTTAGCTTTATCCTCCATTTTCTTTAACACCTCTTCTGACTTAACACCAAACAACGTATCATGCTGTAAAGGAGCATCCAATAATTTTGCCTTAATATGATCAGGTAAACTCTGTTCTTTTAACCAAGCATGTCTTCGAATCACAGAACCTGTAACTGCGGCTCTATAAGAGGCCTCTAAAGAATCAAAACCACATTGCAGAGTATGTTTTCCCACCTGTTCCACTGCATGCAATAAATCCTGCATTTCTTTATAGTCAGGAGCTTCTGAGCTTGCAAGCATTTTCTGTTTTAACTGAGACATTAAATATTGTTGGCACTTAAGCATGTGAAACTGGCAATTTAAAGTCCTTACTGCTAAAGTTGCAGAAGTGTAAACTTTCTTCCCCGTCTATCCAATGCTCTAGAATCTCTGTCAGAGGGGACTGGATTTTTTGCAATGGAAACCTTAACCCCTTTGGGACCCTGGGAAATGGTTTCTGGGTCAGCAGAAGGGTTTTTATAAAGAAACTTGTGAGAGTTAGGGGCTCTAATACCTATCTGGCTTGGGTGGTACAGGGGGCAAAGAATCAGGAGATAAGCAGGATTCAGAGAACACATCATCCACAATATCCAACACAGGCGGAATAGCCAGGGGCCTTTGCTGAGGCAATAAAAGTCCCTGAGCCTTTTCTTGGATTCTGAATAATCCTGACTTTCCCAATGGAAATGCTCCCTCATGGTATGTAAAGTTTCCCCAAAACAGTAATCCTCAGGAGGAGAGGCTGAAGGGATAGATTCTTCAGCATCAGAGTCCTCATAGAGTGGTAGAGAGTATCCCTGATCTGAAGAGGAATCAGAGGAAATGGAAACCTGATCAGAGGAATCATAGTCTGTATCCTGCCTAGTCCTTTTCTCAGGAGGGGGATGGGAACCCATGATTAGAGTAATGAAGTCTTCGGCCATTTTAAGCATCTGTTTCTTAGGCATGGAGGACTGTCCAGGAGAATGCTGTACTTGCTTCTTCGTCTTTAATGGTGTTTTTGTCTTGGCTGTTGCTTTAATGGTAAGTTGTGAAGGTCTGAAAACACCCTCAGAAGCCGATGCCTGCTCAGCGGCTCCGGACCCATCTGAGGGATTAGATTCCGTAGGCCCAATACCTTGAGTTTCCAGAGGCCTAGTTGTCGCCACATGGGAGTCGGAGGCAGCCTGTGGCTCTGAGGTAGCGGGTGTCAGAGGCTGCGAAAGCACCTCATTGAGAACCCGCGACTAGCCTAGAAGAGGCTTCGTCATCGGTTTTGGACCTCGGATGCCTGTCTTTATCCTTGTCTTTGCGTTTTTTGAGAATTGCGGTTGTCGCTTGATCCAACAGCATAGTATAATTGAAGCTTCGGCCAAAATAGTGCAAAGCAAAATCAAAACGTCTTTTTATAGTGCGTTTGTTAAATCTAGTACAAAACTGGCAACTAGTGACGTCGTGATCAGGACCTAGGCATGGAATACAGTAAAAGTGAAAGTCCTTATGAGGTATTTGCTTTCCACAAGAAATACAATTAATTTTTTCTGACATCAGTCTGAGGCAAGAAAAAAGTTTCCCCAATGGGGTACTTAGCTTTGTTGAAGACTTCGGATCTGAAATTAGACTTCGAAAATCTCAGGAGTCAGCTGACTGGCACTTGCGGACTGCTTTTGCTTCGGGCACCGCGAGGCAAGTAAGACTGAAGAAAATGGCGTCGGATGCATCTTATATACCCCTGGCGCACTGACGTCAGGGAAGAAGCGACAGCAACCGACACCGGACCAAGACTTTGGAACTCAGGCCGACTGCGGGACCGCCTGACGGCGGGATAACCCAAGTGTAATGACTGCAGCAGTGTAACACAAACATCCAGATATGCCGAGGCCAAAACAGGGCAATGAGAATTACAGTACTCTTCAACCTGCTGGCTTTCTGAATCAACTTGGGAATTAACAGAATGGAGGGAAAGGCATACAATAGTCTGCGAGGCCAATCATGTATTTAAGTGTCCCTTGGGGACTGCCCTGTTAGGGGAATTATGGCGAAGAAAGTGCTGCATTTGTTGTTTAGGGGAGAGGCAAAAAGACTGCAGCAAAGCTGGCCCCTTGTGAGGAATATGTTCTCCTCCAAGTTCCGGTTGAGAGACCACTGAGGCATGAGGATAGCTCTGTTCAACTTGTCTGCTACGACACTGGACCTTCCCAGAATGTGAGTTGCTAACAGAAAGTGATTGGATGAGCTCGCTCATTGCCACACCCTGAGCACTTCTCAACAGAGGGTAAGATCTGGTCCCTCATCTGTTTATGAACCACACTACTGACACGTTTTCTGAATGAATAGCTACCATTCCCAGAGGAAGAGCAGTCAGAAATGCCTGCGACGCTCTCATCTCCAGGATGTCTATTTGGAGCTTGGCCTCCTCTGTGGACCAGGTACCTTGGACACTCTTCTCTAAATAAGGCTCCCACCCCAGCCCATCTGGGAAACATCCGTGGTAACTGCAGATTGTGGTTGAGGGACAATAAATGGTCGACCTTGAGTCACCTGTTATGACCAAATCTACCATGAGAGATCCTTTTTGCATATGTTCGTTATGAGAATGTGATGAGAGACTGGTTGAAAAATTATTGAGCACTGAGAAGCCAGGAGCCACTGCAGAATTCACATATACCTGGCTAAAGGGAGTAATACAATAGCTGCAGCCATACAGCCTAAGGCTTGTAGAACATGACATGCTGTCAACTTCTTGTTTCTGATTAACTTTGAAGTTTGTCTTCTGATTGTTAAGACCATGGAATGAGGAAGTTTGGCAATCACCTACTTGGTGTCCAACAGTACTCCTATGAACTCTATTTGTGTGTGTTCCAGATGATATTTTTGGTGATTTATGGTTATGCCTATTTCTGAACAAAGCTGAAAAACAGTCTCTCTTGTTTGAGCAAGTAGATGCCCAGTCAGGGCGGATATGAGCCTGTCATCTAAATAAGGAAACACCCGGAATCCTGGTCATCTCAGGTGAGCCGTAACCACTGCCATGCATTTGTTGAGCACTTTGGGGACAGTGGTGAGACCAAAAGGCAGTGCTCTGAACTGGTAATGACTGGCTCCTAGCTGGAAGTGTAGGTATCTTCTGGAGTGTCTGTCCATCTTTATGTGGTAGTCCTGAAGATCTACAGAGCAGCTCCAATTGTCCTTTTCCAGAAATTTATGTATGGACTGCACCATGTCCATTCAGAACTTGCAATGTCAAACTGACTTGTTCAATCTGTTGAGATCCAGGCTTTGTCTCCAGTCCCCAGTTTTCTTTGGAACCAAGAAGAAGATTCACTAAGTAAGTTCTGATTCCTCTCTGGTCTCGGGGGACCTCTTGTATGACTTTTTCTAGCTGTTTCTGAATTTGAGCAGCAGCTTTATCCCTTTGACAGGGTGGAACATCTGGGATGTTTTTTCATTGAATGAGGTTGTTGGGGAAAAGGGAATTTGGTAACCCCTGGATATTATCCTCTGCAACCACATACTGGAAGTTATCTTTTTCCAGGCTCTCCCAGTGCAGGAATAGTTGACCCCCCCGATTGCCTCCAGAGGTGAACAATTGGGCCTCCTTTCTGGAGCTCTGAAAAGGCTTCCCAAAGAAGGTTTCCCAGGAACCTTGGCTTTGCGAACCTCTTCTGCCTTGAGGGCAACATCTTCCATTACTGTTAGCCCCCCCCACACACACACCCTCTGCCTCTGGGGTGGATGGACTCATCACATGTGTCTTGGTAGGGCCACTGAGACTTTTTGAACCATATTTTTCCGCTGCCTCTCTGGCCCTTGGGATAAGTTCTCTAAGGAGCTGAAAAACATATGCCCACAGCAGATAGGGTCTTACCTTCTTTCTCACACCTGGATAGCGCAGCTTTGCCTTTGGGACCAAAAAGGGACATGCCATCAAATGAGGTATTGATGAAAGAAGATTTAAAAAGTTCCACAAAGGCGCATCCAGGTATGCCTCCTCATTCAGATGCCAGAACCCGCTGCTCTGCTTGTTCCTTCAGCTGCATGCGCTATAAGCCTCATGGACAATTTGGCTACCGAATGTAGGGTGGCTAACTGGGAAGCTACCTTTTCTTTAGCTCCCTCAGCTACTACTCCAAGTGCATCTGAAAGCTCCTTGTTCGGATCCCTTTGCAATCTGATAAAATGTGAAAGGTAATTCAGTTACCATAAAGCAAAGGTCGCTGATGACAAGACATTCATCCCACATCTAGCCATCATCTTGAAATCCTTATTAGGAGCATGGATAGTTGAACTCTCCTCAGAATTTTCCTTCTTGGTCGCTGCTGCCATGACTATGGTATCTACTGCAACCCCTTTTGCTCATAGCACCTTACCTGAGGGAGTGGTGATAATTTTATTTGGTCCCCAGGGAACAAGCCAGATGGAATCAGGGGTCTCCCATGCCCACTGTGAGATCAAACCTATGAGCTCATTGGTGGGTGGATTAGTCCAGTAGGTAGATGGGTTAGAACCAAAGGCAGCCAGGTACACAGACTCCTCAGGCAAAGGACTGTTGGAATGCCAGCGACCCCTCTGCTTCAGAATCACCCCAAAGAAAACATTCACAGTGGGTAAGATTGTGGGGATTCTTCACCCTCATCTAGGTCAGTGTCATCAGCAGCTGACTCCTCCGTGGAGTCTAAATGCTTCATCTTGTATAATTTCTTCCTAGGAACCCCTTCAGAGGGGTAATCTGGGGAGGTATCGGAAGAGTTGGGGGTACCCAGAAGGGTATCCTGGCATTTATGGTCCCGCAGTCCCTGTGCAGCCTGGTGATCAGAAGAGGCAGGCAAGGTATCTTGTTGGGATCGCAGATCTGAGGGGGCAGGTGACTTCTTAGTTGCAATGGCAACTACAGCCCTCTCCAAGGCCCCAAAAGCTGACTGCTCCTGAATGGACAAGGCTCTAAAAACCATGTTTCTGGGATGGGGTCCCCCTCCAGTCCAGAAGACAGCTCCCCTGGGGTTGCAGTCAGAGCTGAGCTCATCTTCGCTGAAGCCACGAGGTGCATCAACTGCTCCAAAGACCTGGGAGTCGAGCAGACAAGGTTCGCAAGGCTTGCTACAGCTCACAGAACTCTCCAGGCCCGAAATATCCAATGTCTCCGAGTGAAAGTCTGATCCAAAGAAAGACATCTTTGGAACAGAGGAAAAAGGCACCTACCATATCAGATCCGACACTCTGAAGTCTGCCCTGAAGCAGGAGGAACGGGGGAGTGGCTGGTTTGGACTGGCCTGAAACCTTAAGGGTCGAGGTCAAGGGTGACTTAGTGATACCCTGCACCGATAAAATCTTCTACACCATCTGTTCCACATCATCTTCAGTTAGGCTCCTGGTTGAATGGGGGGATTAGGTGAAGGGGGGATTTAGGTCTCAACAGAAAGGGAGACGTAAGGTACCTGTGATGGAACGGGGTCAAAAGATGGAGAGTACCAAGGTCTTGGTAAAGTCAAAATTGGCTTAAAAGGACTGGATGTGGGACCCAACATCAATGGATCTGACCCATCCTTACCAGACAGGATCAGAGCCAAAGTCATTGGATCAAACAGAAGAGAGGTTGGAGTCAAGGTCTCCACTTGGATCACACACTCATCACAAGTTGAAGATTTCAAAGTTTTTGGTTTCGGCTCTGAGGCATCTATTGGCACCAAAGAAGGTCTCTTCTTAATATGAGGACCTGGAAGAGTAAGAAACAGCTGGGCTTGAATGAGCTGATTTTGTTTTAGAGACTGAACCTGATTTCTCTTTACCTTCTGAAATAGCCTCTCCAAAAGCTGAAGGCAACATACCCCTTAAAATAAGCTTGTTTTTACATTCAACTAAAGCACGGATTAAGAGAGTGGCATACAGCACAATCCTGTTATAAGTGATGGGATCCTAGGCAGTATACACAGAGTGCAAACAGCTGACTGGGATTTTATGCCCGCACTTCGAACATTTTTTGAAACAGGCCGGTTTCCCATTTCTCTGCCATGATGAAAAGAGGAAGGCAGAGAGATCACTCAAACACAAACTCACACATACACACAAACCGAAAAAAGGAACAGCAGAAAGATTTTTTTTTTTTGGGACAGTAGGGGAAAAACTACAACAGTAATAGATGAAGACTAACCTAAAAGGTAAGGGGGGAAAAGGAAGTAACATACAAAACATAGTTACTGGTGGGAAAGAAAGAGAGAAGAGAAGTAACCTAAATAAAAATGTGGTTACTTTTAAGAAAGGGTTCTAAACTATGAGAGAGAGAGAGGCAAATTACAGACAAAAACGAGAAAAAGAGACTATTAGAGTAAAACAGTGATAATTATATGACCTGAAACCAAGAGTTAGCTGACTGGACCATGTCTTCGCAAAGCAGCAAACGAGATCTGAAGTAATGGGGAGAGATGCACTGTGGGTAAGGGGAAGGTATCCAAGAGCTTTTTGCTTGCTACAAGCTTGCAACGGCAGTCTCAGATCTGATGGCTCAGATCCCCCCCATATGCGAGGATGAGATGAAAAATTGACAATATCAGATAAAATGGTTTTCAATTACCTTAATCAACTTCTAAACTACAGCAAAAAAAAAATGCACTCCTTTTTAAAGGTACAACCAAAGTCTCCTGACAGTCCATTAAAACAAACTCCTAGCTTAAAAATAATTTTCCTAAGCAGGAAAGTACAGTTGCTTAACTCCTATTTACCTCCAACAGCTGATATTCATTGAATACATTGCCTTAATGGCATTTGGGTATTAGTGCCCTATTATCCTCCTCTGGCAGTTGATCAAAGCTCAGACTTCCTCCCAGTGCCTGCCAGTGGGTATGACTGACAAATCCCCTTGGCAGTACAGGGACTGCCTTATAGACCCCAAAGACAGGACCCTTTCAATTTTCTAGGCTCCATCAGGAATAGAAGATGGAAACACAAGCTTTGCAAACACCTACTGTTCCAAACTAAACGCCACAAAGCAATAATGGCTGCTGAGCAATGCTTAAAGGCAACCCAAATACCAAACTATGTACATCCACAAAGGATGACAGTGGATGGGTACTGCCAGTAAGGCAGTGCATTCTACAAACCTCTAATGTTACAGGAAAGTAGGACTTGTGCTGCTGTACTAATCTCAACAAACAGACTGCCTTACTGGCATTCAGGCAGATTCTTAAAACTTAACCAACCTGAGAAGAGGAAGGATAAGGGTCCAGGAGACCCTGGAAAATGGTCCTAGTGAAGTCTGCTCTGTATTTAGAAAAATGAATCTGGTGTGCAGTGCTTCATGAAGGTATGAACAGAGGACCAAGATGCTGCCTCTAGAATACTTTCAGTCCACGCCTTTCCAATATGGCATTGGAGAAGAAAGGGACCTGCTAGAATGCACCTTTACCTTGCTTGAATTTGCCCTGCCATGACGGGTGTAACAAAAAAACAATACCAAAGGACAACCAACATTCAGTGGTTCGATTAGAGACAGGCTGGTCTTTATTTGTTCCAGTGTAAAAAAACAAAAGTCTTTAAGACATCCTGAAGGGTTTGTTCCCTCAAGGTTGTACCTGAGCTGTTGATGCAAATCCAAAGTATGAAGTATCCTCTCTCCCTTATTCTTAGGTTCTGAAAAAAAAAAACACATGGATGAAGACAAAGTGAATTCTGAGACCATTTTCATCATGGTTGAGGGATTATTGCGTAACACAACCCTATTCCTGTGGAAAAGGTAAAACTGTCCCACAATGAGACACTGCAGCTCAGATACTCACCTTGCAGATGTCAAAGCAATAAGCAAAAGTTTTCCACATTAAAAGCTTGAGATCAGCCCGAGTGGCAGGTTCAAAAAGTTTTAGGGTCAATTTTTCCAGAACACAGTGGTAATCCCATGAAGGAGGAATTTACTTACAGGGAGGTCTCATATGCAATACCCCTTCATGAAATGCTTTAATGAAAGAGAAGAAAGGATACAAAGTCAGATGAAGCAGAGATGGACAGTAAATGCACTTTCATGGACATATATGATAAAGCCATCCTGAAGTATCTCACACAAATATTTTAAGACCACAGGGATATTTACTTCAAGGACCATCTTTTCCTATTTGGGCACCATTTACAAAACCTCAACAAGTTGTAAATGCAAGATGTTCTAGTATAGGGTTTTCTGGCCTCAACACCTGTTAATCATCCTTATGAAACAAGTATCTAAACAAAGTCCAGACTGAATCATCCAGGTTGTAAGTCACAGTTGCGCCAAACTATGGTGCACTAGTCACCACTGTGACTGTGTAAGCATATACAGAGTGTGGGGAGGGACGTGGTAATTGTCCAAGGCCAATACCATTAGAAGGGAGAACCAAGATTGCCTGGGCCAACAGGAGGTCAATACAAAGATAAAGTACAGTTTTGTACCTACCATAAATGTAGATGTCCGAACAGGATAGCATCTGCAGTCATAACAAATGGGTTGTCCTGTCGTCAGGCAGCCCTTCGGTCGGCCGGATTCCAAAGTCTGGGTCCGGCTTCGGCTGATGTCGCACTTCACCCGACGTCATCTCTGTTGGTCTTCGGGTATAAAGGCATCAGCCGACGCCATTTTCCTCAGTGTTTCTTGCCCCAGATGCCAGTTGCCCTCTTGGTAAGCTAAATTTTGGATAAATGCCAATGTTTCCAAAAAAGTAGAAGGCAAACACAAAAAATAACAATGTATGTACATATATACAAACAAATACACCATAAGAGACTCCCCCCCCCCAGCTAGCTATTAAGAGGGTAAATACCCTAGGAGTACCACAGAGGGGAAGGAGGGTGGGTAATCCTGACTGCAGATGCTATCCTGTTCGGACATCTACATTTATGGTAGATACAAAACTGTAGTATGTCCTTCAAGGATGCATCTGCAGTCATAACAAATGGGTAGAATACCATAGCCAACTAGGGGAGGAGGAAGAAGAATTATGGTGTAGTTAGGATCCCTTGCAGTACAGCAGTGGCAAACCCTGCTCGGGATCTAGAGTATAGAGGTAAATTATAATGCTTGGCAAATGTATGCACGGAGGTCCAAGTAGCCGCCTCAATAATGTCCTTGGTTGTCACTCCTCGTAAGAAAGCTGTGGTAGTGGCTGTAGCCCTTGTAGAATGAGGTCTTATGTTCTGTGGAATTGGTTTTCCGTGGTAGGAGTAACAGAATCTTATGCAATTTCCTATCCATTTGGAGATTGTCTGTTTGGAAATTGCTTTTCCTTCCCTTCCTGTTGCATAGGCTACTAAAAGCTGGTCAGTTTTTCTGTCACCTTTGGTTCTGTCCAGGTAGTAGCGTAACTGTCTATGTACATCCAAGGTATGCAGCAGTCTTTCCCCTGTTCTGTGGATTGGGAAAGAAGGTAGGTAGGTGGATTGCCTGGTTTAAAGACACTCTGGATACCACCTTAGGCATAAATGTAGGATTAGTTCTCATGGACACCATATCTTGATGGAAGATTAGGAAGGGTTGTACTGCCATTAAGGCCTGTAGTTCCGAAACCCTCCTTGCTGAAGTAATTGCCAGTAGGAAAGCAGTTTTCCATGATAGGTGTTGAAGATCTGCTGTTGCTGCTGGTTCAAATGGAGGGAGTGTCAATTTTTCTAGCACAAAGTTCAAGTCCCATGCTGGTAGTGGTGGTTTCCTAGGAGGTTTTACATTCTTGATCCCTCTGAGGAACTGCCTGAGTAGAGGATGAAAAGACAGGTGGATCAAGCTGTATTCTGCTGAAATAGCTGATGCATGTATCTTGATGGAGGAATAGGACAAGCCTGTATGTAGAAGCTCTGCCAAGTACTCCAGGATGTTAGCAATATCTATGTTCGACACATCTTTTCCTCTTTCAGTACTCCAAATGACAAATCTTTTCCATTTTCCTGCATAGTTCCTTCTGGTTGAAGGTCTGCGGGCTTCAAGGATAATGTCTTTAACCCTTTGGGATAGGTCTGGGTTAGTTGCTGCTATGTGATGTTCCAGGCAGTCAGTTGCAAGGTTTTTAGGTTTGGGTGCATGATGTTGTAGTTGTTCTGAGTTAACATCAAAGGCATCAGGGGTATTGACCACATTCTCCCGAGACATGCTCCTCAGCAATGGATACCAGTGTTGTCTTGGCCAATTCGGAGCTATCAGGATTATCCTTGGGTGTTCCTCTTTGATTTTCAGTAGTACCTTGTGCATCAAAGGAAGAGGTGGAAATGCATATGCTGTCAGGCCTTTCCAACTGAAGGATAGAGTCTCCACCTTCCATGCAAGTGGGTGGTATGTCCTTGTGCAGAATTTTTTGAGCTGGTGATTGAGTGAGGATGCGAATAGGTCTATTTGTGGCATTCCCCATTTCTTTGTGATGGCCTTGAAGATGTCCGGGTGTAGCATCCATTCGTGAGCATCCGGGGTGGTTCTGCTTAACATGTCTGCTAGGGTGTTTTCTTTTCCCGGCACAAATATTGCCTGTAACTGGATGTTGTAGCTCAGAGCCATACTCCAAAGGACCAGTGTCATTCTGCATAGGGGTATGAATGAGTACCTCCCTGTTTGTTGATGTACCACATGACTGTGGTGTTGTCTGTCCTTATCATTAAATGGCCTTCTTTGAGGAAAGGTCTGAATTTCTGGATTGCTAGTTTTACTGCCAGCATTTCTTTTGGTTTATGTGCAGGTGCAGCTGGTCTGGAGTCCACAATCCTTGTATGCATTTGTCCAACATGTGCCCCAGCCTAGGTCTGAGGCGTCCGTTGTGATGGTTTGGCTTGCTTGAGAGTTGTGGAAGGGCAAGCCTGGGTTTGACTGGCATGCTTGAGCCCACCATAGGAACTCCTGTTTCAGGCATGGGATTAGTGGGATTTCGGTTTCTAAGCTGTGCCTGTGTTGAGACCATAAATTCTTTAGGTACCACTGTAGCTTTCTCATATGCAGTCTGGCATGTGGGACCAAGATTATGCATGATGCCATGTAGCCCAAGGCCTGCAGTACTTTTCTTGCTGTTAGTTTGTTCTGCTTTGTTAATGCCAAGAAGTAAAGAGGGAGTTGTGTTTGTTTTTCTGCAGTTAGGAATGCCATTTGTTTTGCTGTGTCCAATTCCGCACCCAAGAATGTTCTTGTTTGGGATGGTATCAGTCTTGACTTTTGTAAATTGACTGTGTATCCCAGGGCTTGTAGTAAGCAAATGACTCTTTGTAAATCTGTTGTCAGCTTGCTTTTGTTGTCCACTTGTAACAGGCAGTCGTCCAGGTATGGATAAATTTGGATTCCCTGTAGCCTGCAGTGAGCGATTACTGATGCCAGGCATTTTGTGAATACTCTGGGCGCAGTAGATAAGCCAAAGGGCAATGCTGAAAATTGATAATGCTCTGATCCTGCAAGAAATCTGAGGTATCTTCTGCAATTTGGTCGTATGGGGACGTGCAGGTATGCCTCCTTGAGATCTAGAGTTACCAGCCAACACTCCTTGCCCAGCATGGGAAGAAGTTGCTGTAGGGTCAGCATTTTGAATTTTTGGACAATGATGTATGTGTTTAAGACGGACAGGTTGAGAATAGGTCTCCAACTTTTCTCTTTTCTTGGTACTAGGAAGAGTCTGGAGTAGAATCCTTTGCCCTGTTCTGTTATTGGTACTCTTTCCACAGCTCTTATCTTTGTTAATTGCTATCTGCTTTAGAGCTTCTGTTTTTGATTTGGAGGTAGGTTTGGCATTCCTCTTTTACTGGTAAGGTGTGGAAGTGGAACCTGTAGCCTTGGTCTATGGTTTGCAAAATCCACTTGTCTTTTGTGATATAGTGCCAATTTTTCGAAAATAAGGCTAACTTTCCGCCTAAAGGTGCTGTTATTTGCTCCCTGGTAGGCGGTGTCAGAGCCAAGTCACTGTGACTGTCCTGTTGCAGTGGCAGTGGTTGTGTCTGTGCCTCGGTTATTGCCTTGCCACTGTCGTCCTCTGTAGGCACCTCCTCTGGATTGATTTCTACCTCTAGAGCGTCTATTCCTGCCTCTTTGAGATTTTGAGGAGTCTGGAAATGACCAATGTTTGGCAGGCCAGTTCCTGCTAAACCTTGGGGGCTGAACCTGTAAGAAATCCTTAACTGTTTGTACAGATTTTGCCTTCTCTTCCATTTTCTTCATTACTTGCTGAGCAGGTGTACCAAATAGACTGGCCTTATCCATAGGAGCATCTAACAGCTTTGCTTTAACATGATCCGGCAAGACCTGTTCTTTCAACCATGCATGCCTTCTTATCACTGTGCCAGTCATGGCTGATCTAAATGAAGCCTCCAGTGCATCATAGCCACATTTTAAAGAATGGTTACTAACCTGCTGAATGTTATTCACCATTTCTAAAACATATTTCTTATCTAAGGAGTCATCAGTGGACAGCTTCTTAGTTAACTGATTAAGCATAAACTCTTGGTATTGGATCATATGAAACTGACAGTTTAAAGCTCTAGCTGAGAGAGTAGCAGAGGTGTAAACTTTTTTCCCCATCTCTCTAAGGACCTGGATTCCCTTTCAGAAGGAATAGGGTTTTTTGCTGAGGTCGAGGCTACTGCCTTAGGCCCCTGGGATATAGTCTCAGGATCTGCAAGTGGGGCCTTGTATAGGTGGTGATGAGTGTCTGGCACCCTGTAAAATCTATCTGGTTTGGCAGGGGCTGGAGGTAAAGTATCAGGAGCAGTGCAAACATCATTAAATGCATCATCCACAACAGGCAGTACTGGAGGTATAGCTAAGGGCCTATGTTGTGGTAGGTGCAGAAATGTCCTAAGCCTTTTCTGGAATCTGAGAAATCTTGTCCCTGCCATTGGAATTGTTCTCTCATGGCATGTAAGGTTTCCCCAAAGGAAAATTCCTCTGGTGGAGAGGCGGATGGAATGGATTCCTCAGCATCGGAATCTTCATAAGTAGAAAAAGGAGCCTCTGGCTGGTCTGTAATGTCTGAGTCATCCAAGAATCATCAGAGGACACTGGCTCGGGGCTCTGCTCTAGGTCTCTTTTCTGGGGGCTGAGAGGCCCTGTCTGGGTGAGATTGGGATCCCTAATTAAGGATATTAAATCCTCTGCCAGAGTAAGCATTTGTGAACTAGAAGTGGGCCTGTGTGAGGGGGGCTTAACAGGCACTGATTTAACAGTTTTGGCTGCTTTAGCCCTGGCAAAGGCCTTAATAGACATGGCTGCAGGAGGCCTAGCAGCACCACGTGCTGGGGTAGAGACATCCAAAGGAATGGTGTCTGATAAATCACTAGGAACCACAGTAGTAGGCAAAACTTCTGAGGCCGATTCAACTAAGGTAGCAGGAGCCTCAGTAGTAGTCATGGATTCGGCTGAAGATTGACCGGTTCTCGGTTTCGCCAAAACAGAGACACTTGCGCTTGCTTAACCGTGGTTTCGCCGAAACCGCAGACCGCGGTGTCGGTCTTTTCTTTGCGTTTTTAACAATTTGGGTAGTCGGAGGATCCGACGGCATAATGTACGCAAAATCTGAGCCGAAAAACTGTTCAGCAAACTCCGACCGACGCCTAAGCATTCGTCGGTTGAAGGAAGCACAGGCCGAACAGGCTGCTACGTCATGGTCTGGGCCTAAGCAAGGCAGGCAGTAAGAGTGGAAATCTTTATGAGGTATTTGTTTCCCACAAGTTAAACAGTTATTGACTTTTTCTGACATCGGCTGAGGCAAGAAAGAGTCCCCAACGGGGTACTTAGCTTTTAGAAGTCTTCGAAGTAGTATTCGGTAGTAGTAATCTCTGGATCTGACCGACCGGCACTTGCGAACAGCTTCTGCTTCGGGCGCCGCGCGGCAAGAAAGACTGAGGAAAATGGCGTCGGCTGATGCCTTTATACCCGAAGACCAACAGAGATGACGTCGGGTGAAGTGCGACATCAGCCGAAGCCAGACCCAGACTTTGGAATCCGGCCGACCGAAGGGCTGCCTGACGACAGGACAACCCATTTGTTATGACTGCAGATGCATCCTTGAAGGACATCTGGCATTTCTTTCTGAATCTTGTGAATAAGTGGAAAGGGTAGATATGCATACAGGAACATTCCCATACAAGGGAACAAGAATGCACCTGTCCTTCAAGCAAGGCTGCAAGGATGTAACACTTTCACGCTTTCTGTTTTGCAAGGAGGTGAATTCATCCATTTGAGGCATTCCTCCTAGCTGGACTACATACTAGGACACCACTGCCTTGAGCTGCCACTTGTGCAGGTCTGCCCAGGATATTTACTCTGACATGATGTATGATGGCTGGAGAATAAAAAAATGTTGTAAAGTCAGCTCCTAGGTCATCACTGAAAACCAACAGAGGATAAGACATTGTAACCACTTGTTTGCAGAGGTACTGGATCACTGTGGTGTTGTCCATAACCACAATAGGAGGACCTGCAGTCCATTGGTGGAGAAGGACTCTCAAGGCATGGATTACTGCCGACATTTCTTTGAAACTGATGTGCTTCCATGCATCCCTGGGCCTCCAGGTGTCCTGCATTTGCACTCCCATTGACACAGCTCCCCAAGGGAAGGTGGACAAATCTGTCAGGACTGACAACACTATAATCTGATTAAGACCAGCACGGGCAACTGGGTTTCCAGGGTATGTAAATGCTGGGTCCAACAATTTTGTATATACCACTGAATTTTCCTGATATGAAGACAGGCCAGTGGTATCAATAGAATCAGGGACACCATCAGTCTGGAATTTTTAGGAATTTCCTTGCCAAGGCAACATTCCTCCTGGATAATTCCAGAAAGATCTTCTGGTAGGACAGGGCCTTGTTTTCAGGAAGAAAGCTCATTCTTTTGTCAGTGCTGATTAAGCACCTCAGGAAGATGAGTCAGGGTGTCAGGCATGACTTTCAAAGGTTCAACTTAAACCCTAGCTGTGAAAGAAAGGTAGGGACCTTCTCAGATGATTCCAAAAACCTGGACACAGACTCTGTATTGCTTAGCTAACCATCCAAGTATGAGAAAATGTGAATACTAAGATTCTGGCAGTGAAACACTACTGCAGCGAGATGCGGTGTACAGCCCAGAGGACAATAAAAAAAACTGATAGTGTGAACCAGACAACAGATGCCAAATATCTCGAAGTGATGAGCAATGGGGATATGACATGCAGCCTTCAAGTACAGGGTCACTATGAAACAGCAGTCTCAGCAATAGCAAGTATTGTCTGTCGAGTCAGCATCTTGAATTTGGGGACCTTGGCAAACATATTTAGAAAGGACAGCCCCAACACCACTGCTCACAACAGCTCTTTTGGGGAACAAGTAAATAGTGGAGTAGAATCCTTTCATTTCCTCTGAAGGAAGGACTGGCTCTATGACCAGAGTTCAGCATGTGCTAGAGTATAAGAGGAAATAAAGACGTCTGTATGGAGGAGTGAGGGAGAAGACCCTGAAAAGAGGTAGATATTCCCTCCAGTGACACCTGTAACCTTTGCCCATGATTCTGATCACCCACTTGTTGGAAACCACGGACAGCCAAGGCCCCCTTGTTGACATTTAACGTTCGAGACAGGGAGCCTGCAGAATGATGGGTGCCAACCCTCAGAATAGTCCTCGATTACAAGGGGTGTCCTTTTAGAGAGAGGAAAGAACAGTTTTGTACACTTACCATAAATGTAGATGTTAAAGTGCATTCAGTGTTGCAGTCATCACTTTTGGGTTACCTGCTTGCAGTAGCCCTCAGTCTTGGGTCCTGCATCGGTTGCTGTCTCTTCTTCCAGGACGTCAGGAGTATAAAACATGCAGCCGATGTCACTAAATCAGTTCTTCTTGACGCAGATATTAGGTGCCCCCATAATGGGAAGCAATTAAATCTATAAATATACAAGGTTATACCTCCAACAAAAAAGCAAATACACCAAAAAGCTTTTGAAGATAGTAAAGGAAAGTAGAGGTATAGCCAAAAAAGAAAGGGGTTGGAGGGAGGGTAACCAGGACTGCAACAGCGAATACACTCGAAAATCTACATTTATGGCAAGTGTACACAATTGTACTATGTTCTTCGTGTTTCACTGTTGCAGTCATCACTTTTGGGTAGATTCCCAAATGCGGGATTTATAGCAGGGAAATGAAAGAGAGAGAAATTAGCCCAAAATGGCCAATAAACTACCAATTTCTGGGCTGAAACTATTCTCCAGGGACAATCGGGCTGCTCAAAGCTCCCCCTCTCACAGTGAACAGAGAAACTTCCTTCTATCCAAGAAAGGTATGGGAAGCAAGAAAATGCAGTGTTTCAAAAGCAAACTTCCCGTTACTTAAGACCGAGGTGAGAAGTTTCAAAGCCCCCATGCTAAAGGATAACGCTGTCCAAGCTGCAAAATCCTTTACTAATGCACTCTACGGGCACCTACAAGAATGCATGGATCGTGCTATCCCAAACAAAACCAAGACTCACTCCTCCAAGAAAAGGAAACCAGTCTGGTGGACCCCTGCCACAAACAAGTTATACAATAGAAGGAGGAAACTAGTACAGGAGAGAGTAAAATCCCAAGAAGGGAAGACATCCCTGATCAGTATCAGCAAGAAACTACGTTCCCTCATAAAATCAACCAAGGCTAGTTTCGAAAGAAAAATTTCCATGGACTCCAAAGATAACCACAAGGCATTCTTTAGCTATGTCAAGAATCTAATTGGCAATTCTCAGATCTGCTCGGAGTTAGTGCAGAATGGCACAAAATACACTGAACCAACCAATACAGCCAACATCCTGGCAGACAGGTTCAGTGCAAACTTCACCCCCCTCTCACCCTCAAAAGTGCCCATAACTATACCAGAAGAATGTAGTGCCCATGAAATCACAGACACTCACATTAAAACAGCCCTTTGCAAAGCCAAAAACACAGCATCAATGGGACCTGTGTCCCAGGCTGCGTCCAACACGAGCTCAAAGATGAACTAACCCCCCTCCTCACCTAAACACAATTTAAACTCAGCCTCTCCACAGGCTACGTGCACAGAGTGGTGCACAGCAACAGTTATTCCGCTCCACAAAGGTGGAGCCACAACAGACCCCAGGAACTATCGCCCTATAAGCCTGACTAGCTTGGTCTGCAAAGCTATGGAGTGCATCATCATGGATCTCATTAACAGAGACATTGGAAACCTTCAAACACTGGACCCAAAACCAGTTCAGCTTTGTTAAGGGCAGATCATGCCTCCTAAACCTGGTGGACATTGAGACAGTTACCAAGGCTATAGACGAGGGAAAGGTGGTCCACACAGCATACCTAGACCTCGCATAGGCCTTCGACATTATTCCCCACTCAGGTATTATAGACAAGCACACCAGCCTGAACATAAACCCCTAAGTCATGAGATGGGTTGCCAACTGGCTCACGGACAGTACCCACATGGTAAGAGTTGCAGGAGCTAGGTCTGACTCTAAACCTGTTACAAGTGGTGTTCCCCAGGGCTCAGTCCTAGGACACTCTCCTGTTCGGCATACACTTCTCAGAGGTACAGGCAAGCACAGGAGGACTATGGCTCAACAAGTTCGCAGACGACTGCACAGTAGGGGCTATAATGGACTCTCCGGCTGACGCAGACATTCTCCAAAAGGGTCTCACTGAGACAGATACCTGGTGTCAAAACCATGGTCTCAAGCTAAATGTCAAAAAGTGCATAGTCATCCCCTTTGGAAAAAACAAAGTACCCACAAACTACCACACAGGTGGTAGCCCCCTAAATATGGACGATGTAATAAGGGATCTGGGGACACAAGTAAATAGTAACCTCTCCTTTGATAATCACAGTGCCAAAGTGGTTAGAAAATCCTTCTATGTGGCCCACCTAATCACAAAAGGGTTTGCATCCAGATTGAAAGAGGTCATTGGGCCCTTCTATGCATCACTCATCACAGCCATCATAGAGTACAATGCCCCATTTGGGATGTACCTTACAAGATACCTGCAACAACTGGAAAGACCACAGAAGTTCCTCACCAAGAGGATCACTGGCCTCAAGCAGATTCCCTATGCAGCTCGACTGAAGAAACTCCAGCTGTACTCAGTTGCATACCGCCTACTCAGAGGTGATCTCTGCCTGACATACAAGGCCATGTCCAACCCAGAATTGATGAACATGCTCCAGCTAAAGAAAACCATATGCCCTCGAGCCACACACTCCAAGGATCTAAACCTCACCACAACAATAAATAGGACGTGCAGGAGGGATAGATTCCTGTACCAGAAACTTCCCATGCTCTGGAACAAAATTCCAATCTACATTAGGCAGAGCTCCTTGCTAACCCTCTTCAAGAGAAACCTTGACGCGTGGATGGGAAACCGAAAGTTTACCCCAGGGATCACTTCAATAGCTCTGCTGGACGGAGGCACAGGGAACTAAACTAAGGGAGCGGTGAAAGCCAACACATTCTGGCTAGGCTTATAAATGCATTCGGGCAGAAGGCCTAGTACCTACCTATGAACCTAAGGATGGGAGAGGAATTTAAATAGAATTAGGACCAGATAAAAGGCCCTGCAAGACTGCAGTAGCAAAGCCAGCTCTGAATTTAAAGAAAATTGGCAGATGGTAAAGCTTGGTGAAAGTAAGCACATAACTCCAAGTAGCTGCTTCTAGGATGTCCCTGGTAGGGACGCCTCTGAGAAAGGCTGAAGAGGTAGATGCAGCCATGGTAGAGTGGGGTCTGATCCCCTGTGGGATAGGTTTTCCATGGTGTTTGTAGCAAAATAGAATGCAATGGCCTATCCATTTGGAAATGGTTTGCTTTGAAATAGTCTCCCCCACAAATGCCACCAGCAGTGGATCAGATTTCCTTTGAGGTTTAGTTCTGTCCAAGTAGAATCTAAGTTGTCTGTGAACGTCTAAGGAGTGCAGAATCCATTCCCCTTTGGTTTGTGGATTAGGAAAGGAGGTTGGCCAATGTATAGACTGATTAAGGGCCACACTGGATACCACCTTGGGCATGAAGGAGGGAGTGGTCCTGAGGGAAACCCTGTCCGCATGAAAGATGATGATAGGCTCCACTGCCTTGGCAACCTGTAATTCAGATACCCTTCTTGCTGAAGTGACTGCTAAAAGGAAAGTGGTTTTCCAAGAAAGGAATTTTAAGTCTGCAGTGGCAGCTGGCTCGAAAGGAGGAAGGGTGAGCTTTTCCAATACAAAGTTGAGGTCCCAGACTGGAGTTGGAGCTCTCCTGGGTGGTCGTATATTTTTGGCCCCTCTGAGGAACTGCTTAAGCAATGGATGAGAGAAGAGGGGTGGTTCTGTGTTATAATGAGCTGAGATGGCTGAGGTGTGAATTTTGATGGAGGAGAAAGACAGGCCCATATGAAGCATCTCAGTTAAGTATTACAAGATCTGAGGTAAATTGGGCATTGTTGTGCTCATCCCTTGAGATTGGTTCCGGGCATAGAATCTTTTCCATTTTTCAGCGCAAGTCTTACTGGTGCTAGGCCTCCTTGCCACTAAAATGATATCCATCACTGGTTTACTGAGGGATGGTAAAGGAGAAATTATGTAATTAGCCAGGCTGCTAGACTCAGTGTTTGAAGTTGAGGATGCAGAATTTGGCTCTCCTGCTGAGACAATAGAGTAGGAGTCTGATGCAGGTGCCATGGGGCCCACAGTGACACAATGCGCAAGAGGGGGTACCAGTGTTGGCGTAGCCAGTCTGGGAGAAATCAAATTCGTCCTTGGTTTGTCTTGTTTGATCTTTAGTAGTACTTTGGAGAGCAAAGGCAGAGGAGGAAAGGCAAAAACTGATCGTTTTTTTCCAGCTGAAGGATACAGCATCCGCTTACCAAGCTTGTTTGTGGGGAGTCCTTGTGCAGAATTTGTCCAAATGATAGTTTTGGGGGGAGGCAAACAGATCTATATCTGGGCTCCCGCATTTGCTTGTCAACATGTTGAAAATCCTTGGTTCCAGTTTCCACTCGTGTGGGTCCATAAGGTTTCTGCTTAGTTCGTCTGCCAGAGTATTTAGTTTTCCTGACAGGAAATGAGCTTGTAAATGTACCTGATAGCTCAGGACTGTATTCTACAATGCCATGACTAGTCTGCAGAGGGTGTAAGAATGTGTACACCCCCTGCTTGTTTATGTACCACATAACATTGGTGTTGTCCGTCTTTATCATTAATTGTCCTGGAAGAATGTGTTCCTTGAAGGCTGTCAGAGCATTCTATACAGCTAACATTTCTTTCTGATTGATATGCAGGTGCATTTGACTTGGTTTGCATTTGCCCTGAATGCACTTCCCTGCCAGTTGGGCCCCCCACGCATAGTCTGATGAGTCTGTTGTTAAGGTTTGGGTGGCAGGGGGTAGAGTGAATGGTAGTCCCCTGTTTTGGTGGCAGGCCTCTGCCCACCAAAGGAACTCTAGGCATAGGAAAGGTATGATAGGAATCACTGTTTCCAGGTCTTGAAAATGTTGACACCATAGGCTTTTTAGATACCACTGTAGTTTCCTCATATGCAGTCTTGCATATGGAATTAGAAGAATGCAGGAGGCTATGAACCCCAAGGCTTGCAGTATTTGCCTTGCAGATAACTGGGTTTTTGTGGGCACTTGTTAGAAGTAGGTTGTCAAATTAATCAGTTTCTCTGGCGTGAAGAAAGCCATCTGGGAAGCTGTATTCAAGCTTGCTCCCAGGAATATAATTTGTTGACAGGGTACCAGTTGTGATTTATTTTCGTTTATGGTGTACCCCAAACAAGTCAGTACCCTTTGAACAAAGGCCAGATGATTCAAAAGTATGTCCTAGCTTTCTGCCTGAATTAGACAATCGTCCAGATCTGGGTATATTTGAATATTTCTTTGCCTGCAGAATGCAATGACTGGAGCTAGGCACTTTGTGAGTACCCTGGGTGCAGTAGATAAGCCAAAGGGCAGTGCAGAAAACTGATAATGCATGTAGCCTGCTTTGAAGCGGGGGTATTTTCTGCAAGACTCCCTGATAGGGATGTGCAGGTATGCTTCTTTTAAGTCTAGTGTTGCCAACCATGCATCTTTGCCTAGCATAGGAAGCAGCTGGTGAAGAGTCAGCATCTTGAATTTTGAAATCACCAGAAAAGTATTTAGAGTAGAAAGGTCCAAGATAGGCTGCCATGTATTGCTTTTTCTGGGTACCAGGAAAAGTCTCTAATAGAACCCTTGCCCCTTTTCCTCTTCTGGTACTAACTGAACAGCCCCCATGCTTAAGAGAGAGTACTTGATTTCGGGCCTCTGCTCACTGATTTGGGGGGTAGATCTGGCCACCCGCTTGGTGTTGGTAAGGTGTGGAAGTGAAATCTGTATCTTTGGGACACTATTTAAAACCCATATGTCCTGGCTAATGAGTTCCCAGTTTTTGGCCTGCAGACCAATCTTTCCGCCTAAAGGAGCATTCAGTTGGGAAGTGCTTGGAAGTTTTAGAAGCAAGTAATTTTTCCATGGGGGGGGTCTTACTACTCCCTTATTTGCGTGCGGAAACCCCCCACTGCTTAGTCTTGAGTGTCCCCTGGGACTGAAACCTGGGGTTTCTGCTATGTCTGGATTTGGCTTGAGAAGACCTTGAAGAGGCTGGAAAGGACAAATTCTTTGAGGGACAGTGCCTACTAAATCTAGGAGGCTGAACTTGTAAGAAATCTTTAAAAGTTTGCATAGATATAGCTTTATCTTCCATCTTTTAAAAAACTTCCTCAGCCTTGTTGCCAAACAGGTGGTCATGATTTAAGGGAATATCCAACAATGTAGCTTTAACATGATCAGGTAAAGATTGCTCCTTAAGCCAAGCATGCCTTCTGAGCACAGAACCAGTAACAGCAGCCCTGCAAGAGGCCTCTAAAAAGTCAAATCCACATTGCAAAGTATGTTTTCCAACCTGTTCAGCAGAATGCATTAAATCCTGGAATTCTTTATTTTCTGCACAGTCAGGAATCAACATCATTTTCTGTTTAAGCAATCCAATAACATGTTGTTGATACTTTAACATATAAAACTGGCAGTTTAAAGCCCTAACGGCAAAGGTTGCAGAAGTGTAAACCTTCTTACCCCATCTATCCAGCGCCCTGGAGTCTCTATCAGAAGGGGTAGGATTTTTAGCAGTAAAAGCCTTAATGCCCTTGGGTCCCTGTGCAATAGTCTCTGGATCCGCAATAGGATTTTTAAAAAGGAACTTGTGTGAATCAGGAACCCTGTAATATGTCAGGTTTTCTGGGAGCAGGAGGCAAGGAATCAGGTGCCAAACTAGATTCCGAAAATGCATCATCAACTATGTCTAGTACTGGAGGAATAGCTAAAGGCCTATGCTGAGGCAGGAGTAAGAAATCCCTAAGCCTCTTTTCTGAATCAGAAAAATCCTGGCTTTCCCAATGGAAATGCTCCCTTAGAATATGTAAGGTTTCACCAAAAGAAAAATCCTCTGGAGGGGAAGCAGAGGGAATAGAGTCCTCTGCATCAGAATCCTCATAAGTAGATAAGGGCAAAACCAGATCATCAGAAGAATCAGAAAAATAAGAATCCTGGTCAGAAGATAAATACACAACTGCAGTCCTAGGTCTCTTAGAAGGGGGAGGTTGGCTTCCCCTGATTAGAGTTATAAGATCTTCAGCCATTCTTATTTGTCTTTTTAGGCACAGAGGCCTGAGCATACGGCCTGGGTGTCGGTTTTTTAGGCTTGGTTCAAGATTTAGGCCTAAAAGGAGGAGGAGGTGTCTGTTTAATATGAAAGTCCGTAGGCCTGAATGCACCCTCAGAAGCCGATGCCTGCACAGCGGCTCCGGACACATCCAAGGTAGAGACATCCGCAGGTTCCATAGTTGAAGCATCTCGCAGCATATCGGACACCGGAAGGGTCTCAGTAGAGGCCTGCGAATCAGAAGGAGCAGGTATCAGGAGATGCAAAAGCGCCTCGCTGAGTACCGGCGAACTGGCGACTGGCTTAGGAGAAGCGTCGCCGACAGTTTTGGACCTCGGCGGCCTGTCTCTGTCTTTATCCTTGCATTTTTTCAGAATCCCGGAAGTCAGATGGCTAACCGACGACATTTCTGGATAATTAAACCGAGAACCAAAATATTTTGAGGGGAAAATATACAGACGACGGATAGTGCGCTGATTAAATAAAGCACAAAACCAACAGCACAGTACGTTGTGGTCAGGGCCTAGGCAAGGAATACAGTATGAATGAAAATCTTTGAGGTATTTGCTTTCCACAAGTAACACAATTATTAACTTTTACTGACATCGGGAAGGAGCAAGAAAAAGTTTCCCCAAAGGGGTAAATAGCTTTAGTTTAAGACTTCGGTTCTGAAACGCAAAAACGAAAATTTCAGGAGTCGGCCGACCAGCACTTGCGAACTGCTTTTGCTTCGGGCACCGCACGGCAAGAAAGACTGATGTAATGGCGTCAGCTGCATGTTTTATACCCCTGACGACCTGACGTCATGGAAGAAGGGACAGAAACAGACACAGGACCCAAGACTTTGTTAATCAGGCCGACTGAGGGCAACTGCAAGCAGATAACCCAAAAGTGATGACTGCAACAGTGAAACACGAACATCATTCACCTCTTGTTAGGTTTGGCAGCATTTGCATCCTGCCATTTCCTTTTGCTGTTTTCATTCTTGTTTGGCTGGGGGTTCAGTTTCTTGGGCCACCAAAACTATCCTGACAGGAAAGAATAGCTGTGTAAAATTTTACCATAGCAGTAGGATCATAGGAAGTTACTAGGCTACTGGCCCTGAGGCCTTTATAAGCCTAGCCAAGAGTTTAGCCCATGTTTAGACAAGTCAGCACCCAAAGCCCATATACGTGGATATTTTTCCAAGTGTTGCCACTCCTCCCTCACATTTATACCTACTGCTTATGTTTTTCATTTATTTCACATTGTGATAATCTTCCAAACTCTTAAATCATGTGGAAAGCGTATCTAAATGTTTAACCAGTTTTCATAAGGAGTCCGTCCCATTTACAGCTCTGTTTTGTAGAGCACCAGTTATGTTTTCCAGAAGGGATTCCTGATTTAGAGCAAACAGCAGTGGGGATAGCTGACATCCGATTCTTGCCCCCTGGTGAGTTTAAATGGTTCTGGCATATTCCCCATTAATTTCATTTGTGCTTCAGCCCTTTTATCTCACTCTAACAATAATTACAGATTTTCTGGAAATCCAATAAACTTTGTTGCATAAAAAAATCCAATCTACCGTACTGAATTTTTTTTCTGCATATAATGAAAGTGCTACTACTTCAAGTTTGTGATTCTTTCTTTTATGAAGCCACGCTAATACGCATTCACTCTTTGTGGGAGGAATGCCACTAATCTTTTCTCCACTATAGTCATGCTTTAAGAACCTAATAGGTCTGTATGAAGCCACCACCCTGAAGTCCCTTCGTTTTTTAGGCAATACCACTGCAACACCCCTTTTTCATCATCATGGAATTTCTTTGCATTTGACCTTAAACAACTCTACCCATATTTTTATCACCGTAGATTCCCCTATTTCTATTGCTTCAAATGGGAATACATCCGACTGTTTTTCATTACTGTGATCTATGAGACTGATCTCCATTTCTTCTAACATTTATTTAACTTGTCTAGACATTCTATTTCTCTCCACTGCTCTTAAGTTTCATACTGTCCTCTCTAAAGGTTCCTCAAACATTCTCCAACCACTCTGAGAATATCTCTGGGCTTCTTTATTACTTCATGCTCCATATCCTCTAATTCATTAACTGCTCTCTCTCTACCTTTTGCATTACTTCTTGCATTAGATGTCCCTCTCTTAACGGTTGCAGTATTCTTTATAATAGGGATACCCTGCCAAGGGTAGCCCGTCTGTCCAGTATACCAAAGCTTTTTGGTTGTCAGGGGTATGCCATACATTACATGTATGCTCCACGCATAGGGCATAAAGATGACATGTAAATGTACCATCCTCAGAATTGGAAAGCTCCAGTACGAACGACAGTCCAAGGATAAAAAAAAAAAAAAACAGGCAAACACACCCAGAAGAAAAAATGACTGGGGGGGGGGGGGGGGGGGGGGCAAAGCAAACACTGAAACAGTGAAGAGAAGGTGGTAAGATTTTACACAACTGTACTATGTCCTTCCATATCACTGTTGCAGTATTCTTTACCAAAGGCAGAATGCAAAAGTTCAGTAAGACAACTGGGAAGAGGAAGGACCAAGCAGAGCCCTATAGGAAGCCATGAAGAATGGCCCTGGCAAAGCCAGCTCTGGCCCTAGAAATGACATGCAACTTCACATGAAAAAACAGCAAAAATAAATGGCTTTAGATATCCAAGAAGAAAAGGTTTGCTTGGAAATAGCTAAACCTAAAGACCTAGGATGAAAAGAAACAAAAACTGATCAGATTTACAAAAAGCTTTAGTCTTAGCAAAATAACACCAGAGTTATCTATGCAAATCCAAGGTGTGGAAAACCTTTTCACTAACAGACTGCGGAAAACGGAAAAAATGGACAAATGATCAGACTAAGAGACAACTCATTAACCACATTGGGCATTAAAGAAGGATTAGGACGAAGGAGCACCCTGTCTTTACGGAAAACTAAAAAAGGAGGAAAAACCATAAGAGCTTGCAGCTCAGATAACCATCTGGCAAAAGTAAGAGTCAAAAGAGGAACGATCTTCTAAGAACAATGCTGTAAGGAAGCTGAAGGAGCAGGCTCAAAAGGAGCCCGAGTCAATTTCTCTAAAACAAAATTTAGGTCCAAGGAAGTACAGGCTTCCTGGGAAGCCCAATATGAAGGACATTTTTGAGAAACTGGCCTCAAATCTAGAGGCTAAAGAGGGAGTCAAAGACAGGCATGCAGAGACAGCTGATAAGGGGGCCTTAACAGAAGAACAGGCCAACCCAGCACTAAGCAATTCACACAAATAAGAGGGAACCAAAGGAACAACTACAGTAAGTTGCTCCAGGTTAAGAGAAAGACACCAGCCAGTAAACCTCTTCCATTTGCATAAGTAAGATTTCCTAGTAGTGGGTTTCCTAGCCTCTTGCAGGACCCGAAGCACATCTTCATCAAAAAGGTTTCTGTAAGGGATCAAAACCCTATCACACAGAATGTCAGCTGAAGTGTGGACAGGTGGGGATGGATAAGAAATGCCTTGTCTTATGTGGGTAGGTCCACCCTGTGAACTAACTTGTGATGATAGCCCTTGGCAAGATGCAGAAGAGGGAAACAATGCTGTCTGGGCCAAAAGGGAGTCACCAGCAATATTTTGGGAGCATCTTGTTTTATCTTGAATAGGACTTTTGGAATGAGAGGAAAGGGAAGGAAGGCATAAAGAAACGTATCCTTATAAGAAAGAAAGAAAGGACATCCACTTTCCAGGTCAGAGGGCATGGAACTCTGGCACAAAATACAGTAAGTTTGTTCACAGGGAAGGCAAACAGACCTACTTGAGGAGTACCCCGCTAGTGGACCATGTCCAGAAACACATCCCAGTGAAGCATCTACTCGAGGGGCAGTGTGTTACAGACCTGCTCAGGGAATCTGCCACTATTGTCTGGTCAGAGGGAATATAAACTGCCTGAAGGGTCACCTGATACTTGGTAGCTAGCTCCCAAAACTGATGGGTTAACCTGCATAGGAGGCAAGACCTTGACCCCCCCCCCCCCCACTTGACTGTTGACATACATCACTGTGGTATTATCCGTGACCATCTTGAGATGCCCTGGAAGAAAAAAGAGCTCTCACTTCTTTGATACTGATATGGTCTTTCTTTTCTCAAAGCGACCAAAGGCCCTGTACCTTTAGAGGGCCGATGGATGCCCCCCATCCCATGTCTGTGGCATCCATGAAAACTGCCTGAGATGGGACAGGAGGTTGAAAAGTAAGCTCTGGTTGAGGGACAAATGATGAATCCACCAGGAAGTACAGGAACTAGAAAATCTAAAGAATGAGAATGTTGAAGCCAAATAGACTTTATAAACCACTGAAGCTTTCCTATGTGATGCTTGGCTAGAGAAAACATAGGAATGGTGGAAGCCAAGTATCCAGAGCCCTCAAAATTCTCTGGCTGCTACTGAAGCCAGAAGAAGAATGGATTGAAAGAAAGCAATGAGAGTTTACATCTTGGGAGGAGGCAGACATGCCAGCATTGGAACAGTTTGGATCTTAACCCAGGAGGAGTCCGGAATGACTTCTAGAAATTTACTGTAAACCCCAGGCTTTGCAAGACAGAAATGGTAAAGTGTAGATGCTAAAGTAAGATTTCTTGAGAGGAGGACTGAATAATCAGTTCGACGAGATAGGGAAAGACCTATATCCCCCTTAGCCTACAAAAAGAAATCACAGGAGTGAGGCATTTGTTGTAAACTGCTGGGTCAGTAGAGAGGCCAAAGGGCAAAACAGAGATCTGAAAATGTCAGAAAGCAACAGAAAAATGTAAAAACTTCCTGAAAAGTGGATGAATAGGTGTGTGCAGATAAGTATCCTTGAGATCCAGGGAAACAAGAAAAGCATGAGGAGGTAGCAAAGCAAACAAGGTTTGAAGGGATAGCATCTGAAAGGAAGGGATCTTAAAAAAAAAAAAAAAAGAAAAGAAAAAAAATGGAGAAAGCTCTAGAATGGGTCTCCAAGTGCCTTCTTTCCTCGGGACCAAGGACAATCTGGAGTAAAACCCCTTCCCCTGTGAGGATGTGGAGCCTCTTGAATCATTCTTTCAGCCAACAGGCCCTGAGGCACTCCAGGAAACGAAGGGCAATGGTTCCTAAGAAGGCTGAGGAATTCCCAAAAAAGGGGAAGAGATTTCCAAACCATGCAATAGCCATGGCAAATAATGGAAAGAACCCAGGAGTCTTGGGTGAATTTACCCAAATAGGAATGGACAGAAAAAGACAGAAAAAATATATACATATAATATAATATATAATACATACATATATATACATACATATATATACATACATATATATATATATATATATATATATATATATATATATATATATATATATATATATATATATATACATATATATATACATACATATATATATATATATATATATATACATATATATATACATACATATATATATATATATATATATATATATATATATACATATATATATATATATACATATATATATATATACATATATATATATATATATATATATATATATATATACATATATATATATATACATACATATATATATATATATATACATATATATATATATATATATATATATATATATATATATATATATATATATATGTATGTATATGCATGTAATTTAAAACACAAAAAAATATGCCTCCAACAAAAAGCAAATACACCAAAAAGGCTTTTGAGCATAGTAAAAGAAATAAGATGTATAATAAGAGAGAAATAGGGGGCTGGCGGGTGGGTAACCAGGACTGCAACAGTGAATATACTTGAACATCTACATTTATGTTAAGTGTACACAACTGTACTATATTCTTTGTGTTTCACTGTTGCAGTCATTGCATTTGGGTAGAATCCCAAAGCTATGGTTGGGGAGGATGGAATTATACAGCATTAGGAGCAGCTATAAGGCCCTGCAGGACAGCAGTGGCAAAGCCTGCTCTGGATTTAGAAAAGAGAGGTAAATGGTAATGTTTGGCAAACGTATGAACTGAGCTCCAAGTAGCAGCTTCTAGAATGTCTCTGGTAGGAACTCTTCTGAGAAAGGCAGGAGAAGTAGATGTAGTCCTGGTGGAATGGGATCTGATCCCCTTGGGGACAGGTTTACCATGGTGCATGTAGCAGAAACAAATACAATGGCTTATTCATTTTGAAATAGTCTGCTTTGAAATAGCCTTTCCTTCTGCCCCTGCAGCAAATGCCACCAGTAATTGCTCAGATTTTCTTAGAGATTTTGTCCTGTTTAAGTAAAATCTTAGTCATCTGTGTACATCCAATGAATGCAGAATCCGCTCCCCCTTGTTCTGTGGATTTGGAAAAAAAGTTGGCAGATGAATGGTCTGATTAAGAGCCACACTGGATACCACCTTAGGCATAAAGCATGGATTGGTCTTGAGGGCCACCCTGTCTGGATAAAAGATAATGAAAGGCTCCACTGCTACGAGGGCCTGTAGTTCTGAAATCCTCCTAGCTGAAGTGACTGCTAAAAGATAAGCCATCTTCCAAGAGAGAAATTTTATGTCTGCAGTAGCAGCTGGTTCAAAAGGAGGTAGGGTGAGATTTTCCAGCACAAAATTGAGGTCCCATACAGGAGTTGGTGCTCTCCTGGGAGGTCTCAAATTTTTGGCCCCTCTGAGGTACTGCTTTAGCAGGAGATGAGAAAAGAGAGGAGGCTCTGTGATGTAATGAGCCGAAATGGCAGAGGCATGGATTTTTAAAGAAAAAGATAGGCCCTTATGAAGCATCTCAGTTAAATATTGCAGAATCTGAGGAATATTGGGCATTGCTGTGTTTATTCCTTGTGCTTGGTTCCATACACAGAATCTTTTCCATTTATCAGCATAAAATTTTCTAGTACTAGGCCTTCTAGCCTCCAAAATGACATCCATCACAGGTTTACTGAGAGATGTGACTGGTGAAATTAGTTGATTAGCCATGCTGCAAGATTCAGAGTTTGGAGCGGAGTGTGCAGAATTGGATAGTTCTGCTGAGACAGTGGATAAGGTGTCAGAAGCAGGTACCATGGAGGAAGGCATGACATATTGCGTAGGAGTGGGTACCAGTGTTGGAGAGGCCAATCTGGAGCAATCAGAATCATTTTCGGTTTTTCCTGTCTGACTTTTAGTAAAACCTTGGAGAACAGAGGCAGAGGGGGAAGGCATAGACTGATAGGTTTTTCCAGCTGAAGGATACAGCATCCACTTTCCAAGCTTTTTTGTGATGAATTAGTGTGCAGAATTTGTCCAACGGATAGTTTTGGGGAGAGGCAAAAAGATCTGTGTCTGGGCTCCTCATTTTTGTGTCAACATGCTGAAGATTTGTGGATCCAGTTTCCATTTGTATGGGTCCATAAGATTTCTGCTTAGTTCATCTGCCAGAATATTTTGCTTTCCTGGCAGGAATTGAGCTTGTAGATGTATTTGGTAAGTCAAGGCTGTGTTCCACAAGTCCATGGCTAGTCTGCATAGGGGGGTAGGTGTGGGCACCCCCCCTGCTTGTTTATGTACCACATAACTGTGGTGTTGTCCGTCTTTATCAGTAGTTGTCCTGGATGAAGAAAGTCCTTGAAAGACGTCAGAGCATTCTATACAGCTACCATTTCTTTCTGGTTGATATGTAGGTGCATCTGATTTGGGCTCCATTCGCCCTGAATGCATCTCCCTGCCAGATGGGCCCCCCCCCCAAGCATAATCTGAATGCGTCTGTAGTCAGGGTTTGGGTGGCAGGGGGTGGAATGAATGGCAGTCCCTTGTTTTGGTGGCAGGCCTCTGCCCACCATAGGAACTCTAGTTGCAGGTAAGGTATGATAGGAATCATTGTTTCCAGGCTGTGACAATGTTGACTCCATAAGTTTTTTAGGTACCATTGAAGTTTCCTCATATACAGTCTTGCATATGGAATTAGTAAAATGCAGGAAGCCAAGAACCCCAAGGCCTGCAGAATTTGTCTTGCAGATAGCTGGGTTTTTGTAGCCACTTGTTTGAAGTATGTCATCAATTGAATTTGTCTGGCGTGAGGTAAGCCATCTGGGCAGTTGTATTCAAACTTGCACCCAGGAATGTAATTATTTGAGAGGGTACCAGTTGTGATTTCTTTTCGTTTATGGTGTACCCTAGGCATGTTAGAAGCCTTTTTACAAATGCCAGATGCTGTAGAAGAGTATCCTTGTTTTCTGCCTGAATTAGACAATCGTCCAGATAAGGATAAATTGGAATGTTTCTTTGTCTGCAAAATGCAATTACTGGTGCCAGGCACTTTGTGAAGACCCTGGGCGCAGTAGGTAAGCCAAAGGGCAGTGCAGAGAACTGGTAATGCAAATAGCCTGCTTTGAAGTGGAGGTATCTTCTGCAAGATTCCCTGATTGGGATATGCAGGTAAGTCAAAGTCTAGAGTTACCAACCAGGCATCCTTGCCCAGCACAGGCAGTAACTGTTGTAGAGTCAGCATCTTGAATTTTGCAATGTCTACGAAGGTATTTAGAATGGATAAGTCCAGAATTGGACACCATGATTTGTCTTTTCTGGGTACCAGGAAAAATCCTGAATAAAAGCCTTGTCCTTTTTCCTTTCCTCATACTGGTTGAATAGCCCCCATATCCATGAGGGACATAACTTGTTTCTGGGCCTCTGGCCCACTGATTTGGAGGCATATCTGGCCATCCCGTTTGGAATTGGCAATGTGTGGAAATGAAATCTGTATCCCTGGGATACTATATTTAAAACCCACTTGTCCTGGGTAATTAGATGCCAATTTTGTGCATTAAGTGCTAGTTTTCCCCCCAAAGGGGCTGTCAAAAGATAAGTGCTTGGAAATGGCAGAGGAAAGTCATTGAGACGGTTTACTGTAGGGGGGTGCCTAGCTACTTCCAGATTTGAAGGTGGAGGCACCCCATTGTTTTATTCTGTAAGTTCCTTGTGACTGAAACCTGGAGCCTTTGGAGTGTCTGGGTTTGACCTGAGCGGCTCTGTTGGGTACTGGAAAGGACCAATTCTTAGTAGGCCAGTGCCTACTGAACCTGGGTGGCTGCACTTGTAGGAAATCTTTTACAGTTTGCATAGATTTAGCTTTGTCTCCCATCTTTTTTCAAAACTTCTTCTGCCTTACTACCAAATAGACTGTCCTGCTGTAAAGGAGCATCCAACAATTTTGCTTTAACATGATCAGGCAGTTTTTGCTCCTTGAGCCAAGCATGCCTTCTTATCACGGATCCAGTCATGGCGGCCCTGCAAAAGGCCTCCAAGGAATCAAAACCACATTGCAAAGTATGCTTTCCAACTTTTTTAGCTAAATGCAATAAATCCTGTAACTCTATTTTCCACACAGTCAGACATTAACATCATTTTCTGTTTCAGTATGCCCATGACATGCTGTTGATATTTAAGCATATGAAATTGACAGTTTAAAGCCCTGATTGCCAGAGTTGCAGACGTGTAAACGTTCTTACCCCATCTATCCTGCTCCCTGGAGTCTCTATCAGAAAGGGTAGGATTTTTAGCAGAAGCAGCCTTAACACCCTTAGGACCCTGAGAAATTGTTTCAGGGTCAGCAGTAGGGTTTTTAAAAAGAAACTTGTGGGTGTCAGGAACCCTGTAATATCTGTCTGGCTTACTAGGAGCCGGAGGAAGGGAATCGGGAGCCATGCTGGATTCTGAGAACACATCATCAACAATGTCTAAAACAGGAGGTATAGCCAAAGGCCTAAGCTGAGGAAGAGGGAAATCCCTAAGCCTCTTTTTGGATTCTGAAAAATCCTGACTCTCCCAATTAAAATGTTCCCTTAAGGTATGCAAAGTTTTTCCAAGAGAAAAATCCTCAGGAGGAGAAGCAGAAGGGATGGATTCTTCTGCATCAGAGTCCTCAAAAGGTGGAACAGAAAATTCCTGATCAGAAGAGGAATCAGAAGAAATGGAAACCTGATTTGAAGATTCATAATCAGTGCCTTGCCAAGGCCTCTTAGCAGGAGGGGGTTGGGAACCCCTGATCAAGGAAATTAAATCCTTGGCCATTTTGATCATTTGTTTTTTAGGCATAGGGGCCTGAACAGGTGGCCCATGCGTCAGATTTTTAGACTTAGAAATTGGTTTTGGCCTTGTTTTTTATGATGGCGTCTTAGGCATGAAAACACCCTCAGAAGCCAGTGCCTGCTCAGTGGCTCCAGACCCATCTAAGGGAGAGACATCTGCAGGTTCAATACTTGAAGTGTCTCGCGGCACAGCGGACTCCGAATGGGTCTCGGTAGAGGCCTGTGAATCAAAAGTAGTGGGCATCAGGGGCTGCAAAAGCACCTCACTGAGTACCAGTGAACCGGCGACTGGCTTGGGAGAAGCTTAGTCGGTTTTCGACCTCGACGGTCTGTCTCTGTCTTTTTCTTTGCATTTTTTGTGAATTCCGGTTATCGGATTGCTAACCGACGACATTTCTAGATGGTTAAATCTTGAGCCAAAATATTTAGAGGCAAAAATATTTAGAAGCAAAAATATACCGACGCTTAATAGTGTGTTGGTTAAATTTAGCATAAAACCGACAGGAAGGCACGTTGTGGTCAGGGCCTAGGCAAGGAATACAGTACAAATGAAAATCCTTATGAGGTATTTGCTTCCCACAAGTAATTTAACTTTCACTGACATCAGTAAGGAGCAAGAAAAAGTTTCTCCAACGGAGTACTTAGCTTTAGGTTGAATACTTCGGTTCTGAAACTCGAAAACAAAAATTTCAGTAGCTGGCCAACCGGCACTTGAGAACTGCTTCTGCTTCAGGCAACGCGCGGCAAGAAATGCTGATTAAAATGGCGTTGGCTGCATGTTTTATACCCCTGACGACCTGAAGTCATGGAAGGAGAGACAGCAACTGACACAGGACCCAAGACTTTGTTATTCAGGCCGACTGAGGGCAACTTGCCAGCAGATTACCCAAATGCAATGACTGCAACAGTGAAACAAGAAGAACATCAGGAATGTGACTGAAAAGAACAGGATAGTCAGATAGCACCTGGTTTGTCAGGAAAAGGAGGCCTCTGAGTAGGAGGTCTTTCGGTAGCCTTAGCATACTGGGCCCTTCTACCACCCTTTTTACCTTGGGGGAAGGGGGCGAGACTGTCTATGGGCAAAGGCAGGTTAATGAGAATAATTCCTCAAACTTGGACACAGGGAAAACAAAACTATGCTTCAACTCCTGTAAGGCCCTGCCCTTTTCTTGCCACGACTTAAACAACTCTGCAGCAAGCAGTAATACCAAACAAATTTTTTTATTCAGAGGAACATCCATCAATTTTAGCCTTGACATCAGGTAAAAGCTGAAGTTTGAGCCAGGAATACCTCAAACTAGATCCAAAAGCAGCAGCCCTAGATGAAACATTAGCTGCATCATAACAGCATTTAATGGAATGGCGAGCTACTCGGGAGAAAGTCCCAAGCAAATCGACATCAGTGGGCTTCCCTTCAGAATCAGGGAGATCAGAAATAACCTGACAGTCTTAAGACAGAAAAGCCAAAATGTATTTAGTCATATGTGTCTAATAGTTAACAGCCCTAAAGGCTACGGTAGCATAAGTATACACACCTTCTTACCCAGTCTTTCCATGGTTCTGTTCTCCTCCTTTTCTTATCAGAAGGCAGCAATTTAGTAGCAAGGAACAATCTGGAAGGCTTATCAGAAGCCACTGACACAACAGAAGGGTCAGCAGAGGGAGACTTACACAGAAACTTTCCATCCTCTGGCACTTTATAAAACCCAGTTTTTTTGGGATTTGGGAGCAGGGGGTTGAGAATCAGTAGAAAATGCATCCAAGCAAAGCAGCAAGAACAAGAGGAACAGCAGGGAGCTGAGGAGACTCCATCTGCAAAAGCTCATAGTAACTACTCTCAACATTTGACACTTGAGTATAGTCCCATTTGAAAAATTCCATCGTTCTGGGAATGGTATCACCAAATGTAATTGCCTCAAAAGGAGAATCAGGGCTGATAGACTCTTCCTCAGAACCATGGTCCAATGGCGAAGGAATCTGTGAGGAGTAAGTCAGGGATTCATCAGAACCAGCTGCATCCTTCTCAGAAGAAAGCTGTTCCCTAGGCCTCTTAACAGGGGCAGAAGACCAGGAGGAAGCAGGAAGAGAAATACTCTTGCGTAGGCTTGACAGACATAGGGGCATTAAACAAGCCTTGAGATAAGTTCTTCAATTTACTCTGAGGATCCTTGGGAGCAGTCAAAATATGTTTAGTTTTCTGCTTCTTTTTGAGTGGGACTTCAGCCTTGAAATATTTTCGAGGCTCCGACCCCTGAAGGCACTCAATAATGGTAGTCGGGGACCTATTCCCTAACTAAAATTTAAGCAACAACCCTAGGCTTTTTAGTAATAACCAGCCACGGTTCCCACTGTACGTCCAAGGTGGAGGTCTGCAACACCTCCATGGACATGCGTCGGGTTGGGTCCATGCTGGCCTCTGAAGTAGCCACAGCAGAGAAATCCAAGAAAGAAACCAGAAGCTCCTCTGGGTTTTTTCCAGCCTCAAGAGTGACATCCAGTGTATGCAGTACAGCCGAAGAATCAGACTGAGCTTTCTTGGCCTTTATCTTTGTAGACTGCTGGCCCTCAGGCTGGGAAAATTCCCTCCATGTTATCCTTAGCCAACACTTTAAGTCATTGGTTATCAAGATAAATTGCTACGGAAGAAAGACTCCCCAAAGTCTTAGAGAGAAAAGACTGAAGTCTCAAGATGTATGGCCTTGAGAAGCACCTAAGCAGAACAAACTCTGCTCGTGACCGTCTCCCACACTGGCATTTCCCCTTTCTGGATGACAAAATCCAACAACCATTTTACAAGCCAAATATAAGGTAAACAAAATAAAAATGGGGCACTTAATCTGAAAGCAGTATAACAAACAGACGAACAGGCGTTCAAATAGACTATAAAAGATGGCATTCGGACTGGCAGCAAAAGTTCTGAGGATGGTCCCCCTGGACGTTATCTTTATGCCCTACACCAAGTACAAGGAGCATGTGTGTGACATACGGCATACCTTTTATAACCAAAATACTTCAGTATACTGGCCAGATGTTGGGCTGCCCTTGGCAGGGGATCCCTACTGTAAAGAGTACTGCAACAGGGATATGAAAGGACATCCTGGGAATATGGAATATTTTAGATTACCCTTTCATTAGTTTACCTCTGTCATTCTAGTGTTTTAATATCTGACTGCTTTCTGCATCAAACACAAACAGAATAAAGTGGAGCAATTATAACCTCATTTTTAACTCATCAGAAAAGTTTTGTTTGTGCAACCAAGTATACCTCTCCACCACCACTGTCGCTGTGTTTCAAGAAACAGTTTTGAAACCCTCCAAGTTATTTTTTAAAGCATGTTTAGACACTTGAGAAACATAGAAAGCAATCTCTTTCACACAGTCTTTCTGCTCAAAAGGTAATGGTGTAGCAAACTCATATAATTTATTTAACATTTGTTAACCGGGTAGTATCTGACTGAGCCGTGTAGTCCTTTTTCAGCGGAGACCCGGGCAGAAAAGCTCCAACAAGTAATATATAGAAATAATCATAAGTGAACAAGATACAGCAAGGTAATACAATAATTATTGGATTAGATAAACAGCACAGCGGGATTAAAAATCATATAACCGAATAATACACATCTTGAATGAAAAAGAATAAATCTGCAAGAACAAATGTTGGAAAAAACAATTGTTTTTCTTTTTTTTTCTTTTACAGGAAGAGTAGAGAACAGAGTAAATTCTTAGGATAGCAGAATAATAAAGGTTAGAGAGATTATATACTCTGTTATGGTTAAAGTGACAGCAGATAGTGCAAATTACCTTTGGACTGTACAAGAGCATAGCCAGTGTTTATCAAGGTGTTCTTTTAGGAGTAGTTTGAACTTCTAGTTATCTGTATTTTTAGAATGTGTTGGTAAGTGAGTTCCAGGTTTTGGCTATTTTGTTACCTGTAGAATTAATTTGTCAAATGATCAAAGTGATCCAGTGTTGGTGTTTTGTTGAACTAGGTCAATAAGATGAGGGCAGTTGTTGGGTTTTTGGATTATACTGTGAGCAATGGCTAGTTGGTTGAAAGATAATAGGTTGGGTAGTTCCATCCAATTGAGTTGATGAAGGCATAACAGGGGTGAGACTTATGGGGTAGGTAAACAGCAAATTTAGGGATCTTGTTATAGCAGCTTTCTAGGTTGTTTAAATCAGTTTTGCACAGGTTGGTAAAAATCTGAGAGTAATAAAAGAGTCTAAAAAGTAGGTGGGATCTGACAGTGGCTAGTCTGGTTTTGCCCTGTAGAGTGAGCCAAGTTTACAGTGAACGTTTTTAATTGTCAGGGATATGTGTTTATCAAATTTTAGACAATCCAATTCTTACTCCTACTAGTAATATAGTTTGACTGGTTCATTTTTTGTGCCACTGGAGGAGTGAATGGAGAAAGGGGTTGGACTATTTTTAGTTTTATTGTAACCAAAAAACATCAGCTTAGTTTTTATAGGTCTGAGGACAAGCTGGTGGTTGGAAAGAGAACTTTCTATGTCTTGTAGTGATTTTTGTGTTTTATCTAGGAGTTCCTGAAATGTGGGGGCAGAGCAAATAAGAGTGGTGTCATCAGCGTACTGAATGATGAAGGCAAGTTTAGTAGAGGAAGTAAGGGTACAAGGATGGATCCTTAGAGTACACCGATAGAAATTGGGAGAAGGGGGGAGAGTTTGTTTTTCCATTTGGTAAACTGCTGCTGGTTCGAAAGATAGCTATGAAACCAGTTCAGCTATGTTGGGCTAAGGTTATATTCTGCAAGCTTGTTTAGAAGAATTTAGTGCGATACCATATCAAAAGATTTGGACATATCGAGGAAGATAGATGAGACTATTTGACCTTTGGTTTTGAGAAGGTTTACAGTATTAGTGAAACTAAGAGTGGTGTTGGTACTGTGTTTGGGATGGAAGACATGTTGTCAGTTTGATATAAGCTATACATAAATCTCGATACAGTCTTCCTCATAAAATACTGGTAGTTAAACACTTTAAAAGTAAAATGGTCTTGGTACTGAAACTCAAACATTCACAAATGTGAATACAAAATCCCCAGAAACAAACTAATAAATAGTATAAGCCTTATACTGTACAGGCAAAATTAAAAAAAAAAAAGGTTTACAACATTTCCAATCACAAAAAAACAATCACAGCAGCAGAATATACTACACAAGTATTAGCAGAAAAGGCAGTGGAAAGAAATAAAACAAAAGTTTTTTTTTTTTATCTGAGCTCTGCGGTTGAAGAGATCCAGAGAAATGAGAGTCTTTCAAATGCTCATTCTCTTACTATGGCAATAAAAAACTGTGATTTATCCATCACACCCACAGAGAGGCAGTGGGAGGGACTCTAAGCTTTAAGCAGTCTGCTAGAATATGTTAGAAGGGTACCACTACCCAAATACAAATAAGACAGTGTGCTTGCTGAACATTTTTTTACATCTTGAAGGTTGTCCCTAAATAAACTTGCCTACCCAGCAAAGGAACAGCAAAAGCCAACATTTGATCATTGAAAGCCAGCAGAAGAGCATGCTCTTCAACAGCAGGAAAGCTCCGAAGTGCCTGGCACCCAAGACTGTCTTTTTAGTCACCTCACTTTGAACTGACTGACTGTTTGGGCATGTGGATGGTGCCCTGAAGCTTTGGAAGCTTGATTGCTGTTATATCCCTGGCAGGATACAACAGATACAGCTAAGGATACTTCAGCAATGATCAAAATGATTAAGGAATTGTTATAATCATGTTCAGCCCCAGGACAAAATAAGCAATGAGAGTAGAGGCCTTTATAAGGACTCTGCATACCACAATTGCACTTCTCTCTCTTAGATGACATCTAACAAGTCAAGGGGTTCCCCAAGGAGCACTTATCTTAATAAGAAAAGGCAGAGGGATTAGCCAACAACTATGCAAATAAAAGTCCAATGTGTTTGATTCCTGTCTTCGGGCTGGCAGCAAGACAGCCTGAGGACCTTGTGCTCATACGTCCCCTTATGTACCCTTAAGCCCACAGGCTTGGATCATAACATTGGACTTATGACCATACAGAAGGTTTCGGCTTTACTACGCCTGCTGGACATAAGATTATCTTGGCAAGATAAGCCATCAGTACTTGAATACTGCAAAGGTGATCTCAGGAAGGACATGACACTGTTCCAACCTCACATGATTATCTGTCTGCATCTGTAGATTGCTTCTCTTTAGCAGGTCTTAATGAAAAAAAGGCTTGAAATCTGCAAATGAATAAAAGAACTACCACTTTTGTAGTTTATTTTCTATTGTTTTTCAAGTCTTTCTGATCAAAGAAAAATTTTGTATATAGCTTACAATCATATTAATCTAGCCATCCACCTAAGAACAGAGAAAATTTATAGTTTATTTCTATATATACCATGATTGATACAAATACGCATTCCCCAGCAGCCTAAGATCACATTAAATTAACTAACATACTTCCTTCCTGCCTTTATCTTGTTACAGTGTAAAACCTGGATCCATTACAAGTAAAAGAAAATAATTTAATGTCGATAACATGTGCAGCAGTCCCAAATAAAACTTCACCCAGCTTGTAGTTAAACTACCTCTGACTGCATACTATACTGAAGTACTTTAAAAAATAAACACAAAGTGCAGTTCTATAATAACTTTCTCTAACAATAGATGTCCTACTGATCGCTGCTGCAGTACTCCTAATAGACAGGTTTTTGCCAATGTCAGGCTGAGGTACCAAAATTCAAACCTTCCATAAGCCATGCATCCAACATATGACGTTAGCTCATGAGCAAAGGGGTACATAAGAAGACGTACAAGCGTAAACCCTCAGAATATCTCCAAGCCAGCAGCCTGAAGACAGATAGGAAGAAACTAAAAAAGGGAAGGCCCTCTCGGGTCTACAGGCTGCCAACCAGGGGCAGAAAAGTAAAAAGAGGGATAAGGAGGGGAAAAGGGTGTCAGGCAGGTGGGAAGAAATACTGCAACAGTGATCAGTAGGACATCTACTGTTATGTTAAGTTCTTACTCAGCTGTACTACTGTCCTGACTGAAATCACTGATGCAGTATTCCAAACAGATGGGTGATTCACAAAGATTAAGGGAGAATGCTGAGAATTCAGAATTGTTTAAGTGACCTGAAAGGACTGATCTGGCAAAGCAACACTGAATTTGGAAAATGCATTTACTCTGGAATACTTAAAGCGAGTGTGTGCAATGAAGACCAGGCAGCTACTTCCAGTATTAGTCTGGACTCTGCCCCCTTATAAAAAGTACCAGAGGAGGCCACAATTCTAGAAAAATAAGTTATGTACTCACCATAACGTTCTATTTTTGTTGTCCATCTCGCCCTTCATTCTTACTGGTTGGTTCGGAGCCAATCCTCAGCTCTGACCCGGCCGAATACTAAAGCTCAAAGTCTTTCACTTGGCTCGGGCTGAACACCTATCCCATCACACAGTGGTGTAATCCCCCAGATCTTGTTTGCTGCTAACAATAATAATATGTTTACATACATCATATTTTATAATATAGATATAACAAAAAGTCAGAGAATCTCCTTGCCTAAGGAAAAAGACATCTAAGTCCTCCAGAAACCTTGGGCTGTGGGAAGGCAGGAGGGTCGTAAGAATGAAGGGCAAGATGGACAACAAACATGGAACGTTATGGAGAGTACATCACTTCTTTATGTTATGTTGTCCTATCTCACCTTCATTCTTGCTTGTTGGACAGCATCCCTAGCACCACATTTCCTGGGTGGCTCATGGGAGTACATTTTTCAGTACAGTGGAACCAAGGAGGCTCTGTCTCAGGAGGCCAAATCCACTTTGTTATGAGTGATAAAGGTGTGGGGCCTTGCCCATGCAGCAGCTGCACAAATACTGTCCATTGATAATCTAGCTAGATAGGCAGATGATGTTGTTATGGCTCTTGTACAGTGTCCCTTGACAGGTAGTTCTCTATTACTAGTACTTTAGACAAAGGTGATGCAACTTGAAAGCCAGTTTTTGTATGTGAGACCTTAGAAACAGGCATACCTTTTTCTGTTTCTGAAAAGGAAATGAACAAATCAGATTTCCTAAAATCCTTGGTTATGTGTAAACAGAAGCGGAGTTGTCTGTGCACATCTAATTGGTGTAGCTTGTATTATGCCTTGTTGCCATGATTGGGGAAAAACAATGGCAGCTCGATAGTTTGGTTTAGATTAGTTTGAGAACACACTTTAGGTCAAAAGGATGGGTTAGTTCGAAGAGATATTCTATCCTTATGGAAGCTCAAATAAGCAGGTTCAATTGATAGGGCTTGCAATTCTGAGACTCTCCTTGCAGAAGTAATGGCCACTAATAAAACTGTTTTCCATGACAAAAATCTGAGATCACATGTTGATGAGGGTTCAATGGGAGGTAAAGTTAGATATGATAGAACAAAACCCAAATCCCATGGTAATAGGGGCTCTTTAATGGGAGGTCTTAATAAGCAAGTACCTTTTAAGAATGTTTGCACAATTTGTGGGACATTAAGTTAGGAGTCCAGTCACCCATATGAAAACTAAAAATTGCAGCTAATTGGACTTTAATAGCAGCTGCAATGGAACCTTCTTGAAAGAGCTCTGCCAGGAATTCAAGAATAGAGCTGATTGAGAGAAAGAAAGGATTAATGTCTTTTGTTGCGGCCCAGTATGAGAACCTCCTCCATTTACTCCAATACAACTTCCAGGTTGAAGCCTTGTGTGAGGATGCTAAGATACGTTTCACTGCCAGTGTGAAATTATGAAGCCTGACTAAACTTGGAACTGGAGCAGCCACTCTGTCTATTTGAGGGTTTGGAGTGAGGGGTGAGGTGTTCCGGACGTATGAATCAGAAGGTCTGGAACTGGTACCACAACCCACGGCTCATTCTGAAGACGAGGCCAAAGGAAGAGAAACCAAATCTGAGGAGGCCAGTATGTGGCAATGAGAATTGGCCTGCTTCCCAATGACTTGGCTTTCTGTATGACTTTGGGTATTACAGGAAAGGGGGGAAATGCATAAAGTCGTCTCGGGGGCCAATCATGTACAAGTGCGTCCCTTGGTGACTCCCCTAGAGGGGGGGCCAGGGTAAAGCAGCTGCTGCATTTGGCATTTATGGGTGTTGCGAAGAGATCCCAGCAAAGCTGGCCCCATTTCCAGAAAAAGATCTCCGCAATCTTTGTTTTAGGGACCACTCGTGAGGCATGAGTATTGCCCTGCTGAGTCTGTCTGCTATCAAGTTGGAATTCCCTGGAATGTGCGTTGCTACTAGAAAATGTTGGAAAGATGTAGCCCACTGCCATACTCTGAGTGCCTCTCAGCAAAGGGGATAGGATTTGGTTCCTCCGTGCGTATGTACCAAACCAAAACATGTCTGTCTGAAATGCAAATGTTCCAAATGGAAGTGAGTCCTGAAATGCTTGCCACGTCAAGAGCACTGTTCTCACCTCTAGGACACTGATGTGCAAATGGGCCTCATGCTCCTGCCATGTGCCTTGGACAGTCCTTCCCAGATAATGCCCCCCCACACCCTATCTGGGAGGCATCCGTGGTCAATGTCGCCACAGGACATCGTAGGGTAAAGGGGTGACAATGTCACTTGGCTGGAAAGGAGCCACCATCGTAGATCCCTCTTGCATGACTGATTCTGATGTCGTGAGACAGGGGAAGTTCTTGAAATGACCACTGAGAAAAAAGGAGCCACTGCATAATTCTTATGCGCATCCGGGCTATGGGAACTAGGGTTATCGTTGCTGCCATGGTTCCCAGAACTTAAGACTGTTTTCACTTTCACTTTGGTTCTTGGCAAAAGGTTGGAAATCTGTTGTCTGAATAGAGAGACTCTCTCCACAGGTAGCTTTGCCACCATGGAGACAGTGTCGAGATCTGCTCCTATAAATGTAATATGCTGACATGACAACAATACAGACAATTTTGAATTTAATTTTAGCCCCAAGGAGAACAAAGATGTAATGTGGCTTCTCTTGCCTGTTGTAGTAGATGCCTCGTGGAGGCAGTCAGGAGACAGTCGTCTAAGTACAGAAACACTTGGAATCCCAGCTGTCTCAAGGGAGCCAAGACTACTGCCATGCATTTGGTGAACACTCTGGGGACTGTATTGAGGCCAAAGGGCAGAGCTTGGAATTGGTAATGACTGGCTCCAAGCCGGAAGCGCAAATGACTGCTTGGCCTGTCCATTTTTATATAGTAGTAAGCATCCTGGAGGTCTACTGAGCACATCCAGTTGTCTTTTCCTAAAAAGTGAAGAACAGACTGCAGTGTCACCATTTGGAAATTTGCTTCTTCACGGATTCATTTAGTTTGTAGAGATCCAAGATGGGTCTCCAGTCCCCTGTTATTTTTGGCATTAAAAAGAATCTTGAGTAAATTCCAAATCCTACTTGGTCTGCGGGGACTCTGGATGACTTTTTTGTCCAGCAACTTTTGAATCTCTACAGTTACCTATTCCCTCTGACTGGGTGGAACGTTTGGGATTTTTCTGACATGTGGAATGGGAAGGCAAAAGAGAATGGAATAACCTCTGGATATTATACTGTGTACCCACTTGTCTTTTGCAATCTCTTACCAGGCTTCCAGATACAAAGATAAACACCCTCCAACTGTCTCCAGAGGAGGGAAGGTGGGCCTCCTTTCAGAAGCGCTGGAAGGGTCGGCCGCAAAAGGAATCACAGTCACCCTAATTATGCGGACCCCCACTGCCACATGGTTGTCTGCCATTACTACTCACCCCTCTGCCCCTCGTGCATTTTGAAAAACTCCCTGGGATTTTTTGAACCACATTTGGTCTGAACCTTAGGATAGGGTCTGGAAGGCATGGAAAAATGTACTCCAACGGCAGAGAGAATTTTTCCCTTCCTGCTCACATCTGGTGAGTGTGTCTTTGACTTTAGGTTCAATGAGTGAAAACCCATTGAAAGGGGTGCTGACAAAGGTACACTTGAAAGGTTCTGCAAAATTACACAAGCGCATCCTGGAGTGTCTCCTTAGGGAAACTCCTGAACTCGCTGCCCTACTCGCTGCATAAGAAATCAGTCTCATGGAGGAGTCCATTACAGAATTTAAGGTGGATAGCTGAGAGGATGCCTTATCTGAGACCCCTGCAGGTAATGTACTTTGAGCATCTCCTAACTCTTTCAGGAGATCTCTTTGAGGTCTAGTGCAGTACGTTAGTAAGCTCAGCGATCTAAGGGCAAAATTTGCTTATGAAAAAATATGCTTCCTGTATCTGTCCATTGTTTGAGACTCCTTGTTTGGTGGATGGACAGATGAGGACGTTTCTGAAAGTTCCTTCTTAGTGGCTGCTGCCACCACCATAGCCTCTGCAGGGCCAACTTTTTAAGAAATTCTTTGTTAGGGCTGTGATAAGTTTATTTGGCCTCCGACAGACTGGTTCCATTGCATCTGGTGACCCCCATGCCTTTCGACTAACTAGTTCCATGAGTTCATCAAAAGGCAGAGACACCCAGGTGGCTGAAGTTTGAGATCTAGAGGACTTCAGGTACACAGACTCCTCATCAGAAGGGTTGATGGGTTTCCAGGAGCCTCTCTGTTTAAGGATTTCTGGGAGATCGTCAGTGTCTGAGGTGACCGACTCATCTGGTGAGTCCAGGTGCTTCCTCTTGCAAAGTCTCTTCCAGGGAACCTCCTCAGAAGGGTATTCTGAAGATGTCCGGGAGATTGCTGTTCGCCCAATGGGGCACCCTGAGGCCCGGAATCTCTGCTGTCCTGTGGTTAGGGAGGTGCTGAGACAGAAGCCGGTGCTTTAAGGTGAAGAATGTCCTAACTTTGTGTAGAGCTGTGGGAGACAACACACTCATCAGCTCAAAAGATTTTCCCCCAGCTCCTAGGACACCTCTGGTTCCAAAGCAGCAGAGGGAATCCCTGGCGCCAAGGGGGCCAGCTCCAAACCCGATGTAGGAGCCAAGCCCACCCGTACTGAAGCCCCAAGAGGCAAGCTCGGAAGCAGAGAGTCAAGGGTCTGAGCGTCCCCTCCGGATCCAACTGGAGAGCTTCGGCTACTGGACATCCCGGATGGCATTGAGGATGTCGGAAAAGACAACTGTTCCGAAATCCACAGAGTGGGTTTCGGCACCAAAGATTCCACTACAATGCATACCAGGCATTCTGGCTCCGATGTTCCAGCTTGGCCTGGAGGAGGAATAGACTTGGACAGATAGATCTTTACTGGCTCCAGAACACACTGGGTTGGAGCAGAGAAAAGTTCTGCAAGCCAGTGACTTCAGCAGCCTGTGCACCACCATATCCACATAGTCATCCGATAGGCTCATGGAGGACCTAGAGGGAAGGGTAGGTGAGTGAGATCTCTGTAAAATGGGAGACCTCAGAGTAGGGGAGACCGGTAACAATTCCAGAGACTGGCTCCGAACCTGAGACTCTCTCTGCTCCGAAATCTGTGGCACAGGGAAGCTTGGTTTATCTGATCCATTAGGTTTTGGATCCCATTGATTAGTCCTTGCTGTCTTCTCTGGTAGTTCCGAATGGCCAGAAGAAGATGAAGAAGCTCTCTTGGTAGGTTTGTCAATTTTAGATGGAGACTTAAGTCTTACTGGAGGTGCTCTGACTTTCTAAGCTTTCAGAGAAAGGAGACTGCAGAAGCCCTCTTACAAGGAGTTTGCTTTTCCTCTCTAGTAAAACCATAGAGCTAAAGGAATGGCAGAATGTACGTTTCATGTAAATGGATGGCTCGGAGTCAATACACACAGACTATGACCACTGGTCAAGGACATTTTCTGGGAGCAGTTTTGACATTTTTTAAAACCAGATTGCTTTGTTTCCTTTTGGTCTTTAGACATGGCTGAACAACCAGATACAACTTTTTATATAAATTCAAACCACACATTGAAAAAGATTATACAATTATGTATGTGTGTGTATGTGTATATATGTTTGTGTACGTGTGTGTGTGTATGTACATGTGTGTATGTATTATATATATGTATGTGTGTATGTATATATGTGCGTATATATCTATATATATATATATATATATATATATATATAGATATATATATATATATATATATATATATATATATATATGTATATATAGATGTGTTTCTATATATATATATATATATGTATATAAATAGATATGTTTCTATATATATATATATATATATATATATATATATATATATATATACACACACATATATATATATATATATATATATATATATATATATACATACACACATGTATAAAAATTTTTTTTT